>NW_009619159.1:3184-54136 GCF_000690535.1 Cariama cristata | reverse complement strand
TTTCCCTGCTGTCCTCTGACCCTAACTTCAGAGCAGCAGTGACAAAGTTCATTTGATGGTCTTTGAAGGCAAACAATAAGGTTAGCATGTCATTATCTGCTGACATCTGGAATAGGAACACAGAGTAGGGTCTGCTCCTCATATGAGGAATATAAGGCTCTTCTAATATTTTAATTTAGCACTGCATGTCCTTGAGAGCTGGCTGCATGGCTGAGTAGATCACCGATTTAATTTCAATACTGACTCTGGAAAGAAAATTGTTGTTCTGTTTTCTTCTGTCTCCAATCCTATGGCATCATGGGATTTATAAGCCAAAATTTTAATTCATAAGACCTTTTTTTCCCTCCCTAAAACTTCCATAAAAATATTTCTTACTCTTAGTGAGGCAGTTGTAATGTGTGAATTGTCAGGCTGTGATCCGCTTTGTGATTCTAGCTTTCATTTAAATCTCCATCAGTTTAAAGGCAGAGATTGTGCCTGTTCACATGGCACGGGTATGAAATCTGGGGCATTTATACATGTCGTGTCCCTCTTATCCAGTGTTGCCTTTACAAAACTTGCTTGAGTGTGATCTTGAAAACTGTGATTAAGTTCTGAAAACTACAGATATTGCAAGGCTCTTAAAGTACTGCTAAGGTATGTGAAGATTCTGGACAGCCCTTTCAAAGGGGACTTAGGATTTCTTAAAATACGAGGTTTTTTCAGGTATATGTTTTATATAGTTCAGTTGAATTTGCATGCGTGCATGTGCAAGTACTCATGTAGAGTTTTCCCAAAAGACTGTTTATACTTTTATTTTCTTCTGCTTGCTTTATTTACATCTCACTCACTGTAACCTTTATGTTGCTGTGTTGTATCTTGTCTGATGAATTTTATTTTAGGTAACCTGGTGATCAGTGTTCAAGAAAATCACCACTGTGATTCTAAGTCTTCAGTTATCTCCTGGGGCTCTGCTTTCAGAAGCATACTTTCACAGTTTCTGACTTCATGAGATGCTTCTGATTGAATAATAGCCTTGTATTCCATTAGGAACCATGTGTTTTTTCTGAAAAAAATATGGAGAAGGTGGCTATTTTCCCATCAGCAACCTGTTTAATTTTCTTGCAGTCTATTTCCACATTATACATGTGCTGCTTCTGTTATCATTCATTAGTTTTCCTTTTGAGATACTTGTTCAATCATTATTTTTTTCCAAGTCCTGAAGAGTGTACTTATATAGGTTTTTTTCAACTCCTCCTTCTTTCTGTGAATTAATTATAAATCGAATCATTTGCTATCTGCTTGTCTATGTTCCAAGCAAATAATAGTTGGATGTGCATTTGATTGCATCAGTTATTGTTTTATGTATTTCAGTTTCTGGAGTAATCATAGTTTGACAAGTGCTGTCTGTTCTTCCACATCTCAAAGACCGCACGCTCAGAGAAGGGAAATTACAGAGAAAACACACATCACAGCTGAATGTGCTACGTGAATATCCATTTAAGGGCCAGTATGGCTTCTTTCCTTTAGCATCCAGCTATAACAGAGTTTTAGTTAACCCGTTGAAATGCATTTCTATAAATAAAGTAGATATTTGCCTGATACAGTTTAGGGAAATGGGTGCATATGACTCAGTATAATGTATTGATTGTTTTTTAACTGTGATTAAGCTATGGCTGCTTTTGTAAGATGGTTGTAGAATGCAAGCATTTTCTTTTTTGTTTTGAAGAGTCATTAGTGCTGATGGATGACAGCGAAATGAGAGAAGCAGACACCTGTACGATTACAAAAGAGTCTGAGCTATGATACAGTGAACCATGATGGTGCTCTCTAGCATGTTGGGTTGCCACATGGCATTTGTCTGTCTGCATGCTTGTTCTGTCGCTGGCCCCTTCACTAAGGCTCCCAAGAAACAGAGTAATTGGGATTATAGAAGGTGGTTTTGGCTCATATCTTCAGAGATATTTAAGCATGTTACAATGGGATTTTGTATCTAAATACCTTTCAAAATCTAGGTCTTTCTCATTTTTTTGCGATACACGTGCATACAGAGACGTTCATCAAGAGAGACTTAGTGCTGAGCACTTTGGTCTCAGTCCAACATAACCTTCAAACTTATACTCAATTGTCAAGCTCTTGAGTAATCCCATTGAAATACCTGTGTGAGTCCTTGGCTGGAACAGAATAGACTTGGCATCCTTTAGCCTGGCACTACTTGTCTAGCCAGAAATTGCTCATCACAAGTCAAAAAAAAAGGACTGTGATTGCCAGCTCTTCTTGTGTCCTTTGGGTCACTGACTAGTTACTGGACAGTAATGATATTTTATATCTGATGACCCAGAAGTTAAAGGTTATGTCACCATCACTAAACCGTCTTTCTAGTGGGGGAGCATTGAGCGCTCACTGGTGTGTGCTGATTATCTTTTGGGGTCAGTGGCTTGTAAGTCCTTTCAGATTCATTGAAATGTTGGCAGTTCAGGCTCTTTTATAGAAAACAGTGTTGTGCCTCTCCTAAAAATGAACAAATGGGAAGCTATTGATTTCACAGCCTGTTCGCTTTACTGAGCCTGATGGTGGATGAACAGAAGGAATGCGCTAGGTAAACTTAATCCAAGGTCTCACTAAGCATTTCACATAGCCTAGTGAACAGCACATTATCATGCTCTGCCTAGTCTGGACATGGTATGTTGTCTGTTTATGCACTGTAGGTGCCAAAGCTTTGGCATCCTGTCACTCTTGTACAGATTACTTTACTTGTAAAGCTGAGCTGTAGTTTATTATGTTTTAATTATCTTGTGCCATGCTGCTGGGATTTCTCTCTTCTCAATCTGGAGTTACAGAATAGCAGTGGAGACTGAACTCTATTTTTTGGTATGCCTGCTGCTGCCTGGAAAAGAGTCTTGATTGTTGTTGCACTTTAAATAAGTAAAGGAGGGAATGGTTTGAGTCTCTGCATTATCATAGATGTAAAAGGAAGATGCTATATTCTGCAGTTGGTATTTTTTGGCTTGAATGCACTCATATTCTCTGAAATGTGATCATTATTTAGTGTTCTGAATTCGCCCTTTTATGGAAAAAACCCAACATATTTGCCTTCTGATGATAACGGACTTTTTGCATGACACCCAGAGGAAGCACTGTTTCAGCTCTCAGGTCTGATGTTTCATAGATGGCTTCCATGTTGGGGAAAGGGAAGGGATAAGAGAAGGTGTTAGCTGAAAGTGCCAATAGACGTCTGCAAATTACAGCCCAGATACTGTGATTACAAAGGCCAAGACAGGTGTGGCAGCCTGTGACGACAGGAGGTGCTCTGTGATTTGTTTTTCATAAAGCTTAACAAAACAATGACCCCTGTGCTTACCTGGGAAAGTAACTGGTTAGAAAAGTTACACATAATTCTGAATAACCACAGCTGGGTTGTGTTTTCTTCTTGTTGTTTTTGCTTTCAAATGGGTTTAATTAATAATTTTATTATTTTCTTTAGGGCTTAGTCATGCACCATAAAAGTAACTGGGCTTTTTTCCAGTGACTTGAATGTGACCTGCTCTACAATTAGCTTTAAATTAGCAGCTAACATAAGGCAGTGAAACCAGCACTGGAGACTGCATTTGTTCTGTCTCCAAGAGAGACGTTAAGGAATTCCTAAGAGTTTTTGTTAAGGGATGATTTATAACCTCACAAATCAGCCACCTGACTATTCCATCTTTCAAAGTGCAAGTGGATGTTGAAATAGATCCAGATAACCCAGATAAGATTTTACAAACTCACCTATGTTCAGCCTCCTGCAGCTGAGGACAGAACTTGCCTTCTGTGTTTCAGGAGAAGTCTCACAGGGATAATGTAGAAGCATGTTCTCATATTTACCTTATAAGCAGAGCAACTATTCAGAGTGACTGTATCCTCTGAAAATGTAAGCTACTAAATCATTTTAGTCTGAAGCACCTTACAAGAGCTGAGATATAAAATAAATTATTAAGGGAATGGTATTCCCTTTTGCCTTTATAATTTCCCAAGGCAGTAGCCAGAAAAATCTGTTGCTGTTGCTGCAAAGGGCAGATTTTGCCACCATTAGTTTAAGGTATGGAAAACAGAATGAGGAAAAATGTGATTTAACGTGACTTAAGAAATAATTTTGCCATCTGTTCTTACCATCATAACTCCATTTAGTCCCATCTATATGAGAGCTTTTTAAGGTAAGAGACCCAGTAAATTCTTCAGCAGTCTTTGTTTATGGCTATGGATACTCATTTCAGCCATTGTAATTCTTTGGGCACTACTGGATTAGCAGTACCCAAGACTGGAAGTGTTTACCAGGCCTCCTAGAGCCCTAGCTGCAGCAGTTATGGAAAACAAATTACTACCTTGAGGTGCAAGCAGATCAAATATCTGATTTCTTCTTCCTATGTTGTTCCCAGTCATCCGAATAATCAGAATGGGACAACATGGGATTTCATTGTGTGCCATTCTAGGGCTTTCTGTAAAGGTGCCTTTTGATGTTGTTGCATTTGCAATATCTTTGAGGTTGCATATTATTCATTTTATGAAACATTCATTCTAGTCTTTGTTTAACCTAGATAGCCACGTGGCTTGCCTCATTGTATCTGTTCTAGGTATCACATTCCCTGTGCGTTTTTCATCCTGTTGTTCTCTAGATATATCAGTGCCTATCCTTTGGTTGAATGCTGAATTTACTTAAGGTCATCCTATATGAAATCAAAAGGCAAGGGGGTTCAGAAATGAGCTAGAAAATAATTGGGGGTTAAAAGACCTGCCCAGATGGACAATTCTCTTTGTCTTGGACTTTTTAGTTCTGAAACGCGTTAATTGAGGAAAGATGGAAAGACTAACAAGGATGGAGCATGCAAACCAAATGCTCTGCTTTTGTCTTCTTGTGCTATTGGAAAGGCATACCCAACTGAAAGGAACAAATAAAAGAGCTGAAGAAAACAAGAGGGTGCAATTTTTTTGGTCGTGATTTGTTTTTCATGTGACTCATGTTTCATCTGTAAGAACTCACTGCCAAAACTTATGGAATCTAAGAGCTCTGCTGAATTTCAAAGAGAGTAAGGTGCTTACAAGGGTAATGTGCATTCCCAACATAGGCAATAAAAATGTGCTTCAGGAATATGTACCATTCTTGGGGCTGTGATATATAAAATTCTTAAACGCTGTTACTTCACAGGAACTTAATTTTCCTCAGAGGCTATGAATATCCCTTCTTTCCCAACATTCTGCAGGGGAGCATTAGCTGTTAAATAACTTCGAAGTTTTAAAGAGTTTGATCTGTTCTCCATTTGCTACGAGTTTGAAAAGGGCTTTGTATTATAGTACAACAAATGCAAGTTGTGGTGTATACCTAAGAAAATGCAAACTACTCATTGTTTACATTTTATCTCTATGTATTGGAGTAGTAGGGGACTCGGTAAAGACTTTTTTTTGTTATAACAATTTATTGGACAACTGTCAGGCTTGTTCTGGCTGTGGGACGATGTACTGCCGTGTTCATTCTCTGTTCTGGCTCCTTCTCCCCACCCCCTACATCTCTACAGAATTCCTGTACAGATTTTATTTACATATTTTCATTTACCACTCAGATATTGAATATAGAGACAAAAGAAATTAAAATCCAACTTTGCATTGGTGGGATTGGGGGGCAAAAAGATATGAATATGGAGGTGGTTTTGTAATTAGTTTGACTTTAAATCAGTCATATATTTTACAACTTTGGGTAACAAAAATTATATTAATGTGGGATATTCTGATTGGATATTAAGATTAATCTTTTTACCATGAGCATGATCAAGTACTGGAATAGGATGTGGTTGTGGTGTCTCTGTCCTTGGAGGTGCCCAAGACTCGCCTGGATATGGGCTTGAGCAGCCTGACCTAAACAGACCTGCTTTGAGCAGGGGTTGGACTAGACGATCCTGGAAGTCCCTTCTGACTTCAATTATTCTATGATTCTGTGATTCCATTTACCATTTTGAAGAAACTGCTAACTGTGCTTCCAGTGAAAAGGAGTTGTCTCCCTCTCCCCTTTCCCACAACGTGGTGAGATTACAAAGGTTTCTAGTAGAAGCTGTGTTATATGACATACATTTATAAACAGTTACTGTCTCCATAAAATCTGAGAAACTATGCCCTTTCTGAATTATTAAGAAGGTTATTCAAGGTTTTATCTGAAACAATGCAAGAAGAAGAAAATATTTTTAAGACTTATTTAAATAAAAATTAATTGAAGTAAGACCATCTTTCCTGTAAATGCTGTGTAGTCAATAGAAAGGATTTATAAGTAACATTGCACCCCTATTGATTCTGTCAGTTTACAGGGAAAGATGGAAGGAAAAAGACCTTTTTTTTGGTGGAAAAAAGGGCAACAGAAATAACAGCTGCTGTTACAGCTGGTGAATGCGGTAGGTAGCCATAACATTTTCAAAAATGTGTAAGCAATTCAGGACATCATGGGGCAGGTGCAAGCCAGGTTAGAATGAAATCAAGTCAGAGGAGAGTTTTCAGCTTCACAAATTAGGTGGTTATTTCTGTGATGTATCCTGTTCAAAGATATAGTACCTCCAGATCCTGTTACATTTTCACGGATTAATGAGTGGGTCATGGTAGTGCACTTTGACTCTCTTTGGGAGCAAAGCCAAGGATATTTTATTGAATTTTATTGCCTTTGCACCTCTCTTCGGTCTGTCGTTGGCCACATGTATGCCTAAGTCACCTCTGTAACATAGCTGATCAAATAAAATGAAACAATTACAGGGTGCATTCCCAGGTAGTAATTACTTTCTGCAGACTACTTGTGTTAAATTCCTCTGCAAATAGCCATATTTCTTGGTTCTGCTCCAGCTGGCCTGGCTCAGCACTATTCAGTATTCTAGTTTTCACTTGAGTCTCACTTGCAGCATCCTTCAGAAATGAGTAGCAGATGCCCAGTTTGATGGTGCAAGTCCTCTGATCATTGAGCGCATATGCTCTTTTGTCATTCTGTCTCAATAATTGAAAGTATTGTCAGATAAGAAAACAAACCAAAAACCCTGCTAAGATCCTAAGGAAAAATTGTTTCTGCCTGATTGGCTGGATGAATTTTCAGTTTACAAACAGTTCCTCTGCACATTTGTAATCTTCTGTCCACAGAAAGTCTGTCTGTACTAATAGCACTTGGCTTTGCTTCCTGAGTGCCTCAGCCCACTCACCATTTTTTTCCTTTGTTATCATCTTGTATTTCATGTAGAGAATTTCTCAGTTATGTTACTAACTTTTTGGTAATGAAGAATTGCCTTGTCTCCTTGCCTTTCTGGTGGCATTCATGGTATTCATTTCTATGGAAATAGCTATTGTCTGGCCATTTTGTTCTGTACTATTGAACAGAAGAATCATGGGGGTGGAATAGGAAAGTTTTTTAGGGCCTTCTTTACCAAAAACGATGATTGGCATCTTTGGCAATTGCCAGCCTTGTATTTCCATATCAAACCCACTGAAATGGAATCTCGGCTTCTGTACTGGTGCATGTTTAGTCTTTTTTTTATTTCAGTATAAAGATACATTTCATTTAAGATTACTTCAGCTGAATCTTTCAAAAATACCAGGATTAAGCCCTTTATCCATTTGGATGTGGGAGATCATGAAGGAAACCAAGAAGAGAGCTGAAACGTGGTGCAAGTAATTAAAAGGCTGCTTGCATCTGCTTTTATACAGCATGGAAAATTTCTTACAGTATCTGCCAAAGAATACTTCACAGCTGATTTTTGGTGATATGTCACACCATATTGTTAAAGGAATATTTCATGGTTTGTATCACTCGTAGGCAGCACAGAGGTCAAAGGAATGATCTGTACAGAGGGCAATGAAAGACCAGTTTTCTAAAGTTATTTAACAGGTTAGGAACCAAGACAGCAGCTTCTATTCCTGATTCAGTGGCAGATAATTCAGAGCAGGGTGAAACATGGAATAATGAATGCTAATTTACAAAGTTTTGACTTGGGGGATTTGACTCCTCTATCAAAGAGGGTTGCAGAAGTTACTAGTTAATGAGAAGTGATGGGACTTGAAGTAGTGTTTGAAAGAACTGTGGGAACAAAGAGACACAAACTCCATTTACAGAGTTGATAGCAGTTTAGGGAGATAAATTATGGGAACACGAAAGGTCTGATGTTTGAGGATATGAGACGAATATTTTTTCTGGTAAAATTAATTGGTTCTGATAGATTAGATAAATGAGATCTTTTAGAGCTTTCTTGAATTTGAAGAGAGCTGTTATCTACAACGAAAAATGTGGAGATGAATATTAGAAGTCATATTTTAACAGCTTCTTTTTTTAAGAAGTTAGTTACTGTGTGCAGTAACTCATAACTTTGTTGTTCTGAATTAAATATCCTTTTGTGATACACAAATGTAATGGATAGGATTAAGAGCACCCTCATTCTTTTTTGAAGTGCATTCTGATCAATTCCAGGTTGGGTGTAGGCAGACACTTGTTTTCAACTTCAAAAATAGTTGTACAGCAAAGGCAAGGATCATATCAGCTTGGATCTGTTCTTATTTTACCTCTACTGATTCCACCATCCTCAGGCTTTTAAGAGATTTATAGCTAGACACTTGAGAAATGCTAGTAAAATATGCAGTGAAACAAGAATAATAATTACCATGAGAGCAACAGTGAAAAAGCTTGTTGCCAGTTCCACAGACGTCAACTAATCAGAATAATTTAAGTCTTGGACACATTTCAGAAAGGCCATTTGTATAACAACTCCAAGTGAACTGTCTAGCTTAGGAGCTCTTCTCTCTGTTGCTAATTTATCAGCTTTCATTCTGAGAAAACAGAAGATGCTGCTAATAGTTTTAAAGAATTCTGTAGTAAAGACCAAAGATGAAATGTATAGCTTTTATTTGCCAGCGCTGTGATTTTCTACCTGATGGAGGGATATTTTTTGTTTCTCATCTATGTGTCATACTTCATTGACAGTAATAATAGCTGTGTTCCACATTCCTGTTTTCAGAAACTCCTTTCTGCAAAGATCAGTGGGTGGCCTCAAATGATGGAGATGATGTTGATGGAAAATACCCTTTCTATCATCCTGAAACATTCCCCAGTTACATCCCTTATTTCACAGAACCTACCATCTAAAATGTCTTCAGGCTTCCTCCTCACTTCAGAGTGTTCACACCAGAGTAGTATATGTTTATGAAATTAGTGACTATTGACCAGACCCCATCCTCCAGACCTTTGCTAGAAGAATGATCAGTTGAAGCAATGAGTTTTGTTTGCATGAAGGTTAAGATTAGAAGGTTAAGACTAGAAGGTTAAGAAAAGACTAGACATGGCACTTACTGCCATGGTCTAGTTGACATGGTGGTGTTAGGACAAAGGTTGCACTCGATGATCCCAGAGGTCTTTTCCAACCTAATCAATTCTGTGATTCTGTGACTGAAATTCAGTGGACTTCAATGTGACATGACTTCACCACATGCACAAGAAAAATGGAGAGTTGGGCACTATGTATAACTGTGATACTAGGCAGTGCAGCCTAATAGACTAGAGGCTTTGTCCAAGAAATACGCATAGCTTTGCCCAAAAAGCTATGCCATGAACAGTTTTGTACTATACATGTGTTAACTTTAAAACCAAATAAATAATAGACTTTTTTGGAATCTATTGTGTAACTCATATGAACAGCTGCATTGATATCAAGCAGATTATCTGCAAAGAGTAATGGCTACAATGCCATGCTTATACAACATAAGAAACATTGTAGACTTTTAAAAGTAAATATCATCTTAAGTTGCACAATAGCAAAGGTAGTAGGGACAAACACTATCCTAACATTCCTTCAGCAATGAGAGGCTCAGTACAGATTGTATAACACAATTATAAAGAACAGGAAAATTACTTGGGTGACAGTATACCTGGAGGAAGAAAAAAGTTCAGGATATAATGGAAGGAAAATAGGTATCTTTTGTTCTGTAGGTATAACATTGAAAAGAAACTTAAGAAATGATCAATTCTGTTCTCTCATCTGAGAACTCAGATGATATTGCATGTGCTAGACACGTTTACTAATAGATTGTCAGCTTTGAAAAATCAGCTGAGAAATACTTACTAAACTTGCAGATGAAGCAAAGATGAGAGAATTAAAAATATGTTGGAGGGTTAGATTCAGGATGATCATGACAAATGAGAGCAACATTCTGAAAGAAATAGAAGCCAATTCTGTGTAAAAATATACAAAAGTCTGTTCCTCAGTATGGTGTCTGCGCCATTACAGGAATGAGAAAAGATGAGTGAGACACAGGATTCATACTAGAAGTTTTAAAGGCTAAATGGATTCTAAGACGAAGAACATAAGGCTGTCTACTCTATTCTGAGCTCATACAGCCTCAACAGAAACGCTGCATCTAGACTTGCAAGTTGCAGTTTGGGGATGATGCAAGCCAGCTAACTAGACCAAAGGAGAGGGCAAAGAAGTTGCAGCAAATGTGACCTGCATGTCTGGAAAGTGTAAAGAAACGTTGAAGGGTCTTGGTTAGTAAAGCTGGCAGCAGACTGAACTGGAACACAAATATTTTTCAGGTGCTTAAAAAGTAGTTGCAAAGGGAAAGGCAACAGTTTGCTCTCCCTGTCCGTTGTGGGTAGGCCAAGCAGTGCTGGGCTGAGACGGCAGCAAGGTAAATGAGTGTAGCAGGTTAGGAAAACCTTTGAGACTGTATGAGCAGTTAAACTCTATAGTAAATTGCCTAATGACATGGAAAATCTCCACTGGTAGAGATACTTGAGAATGTATTATACAAATGTCCGGTAGGAGTATCTGAGGTATAATTGAGCCTGCTTCCACGCAGAGAAATGCAGTAGATTGCTTCTTGCTCAATTTTCTATGCTTTCCGTGAAATACATAAAAAGATACTCACTTTGTGTTTCTCCAGAGAGTCATTTATGTTTCTCAAAGCATTTTAGTTCGAGGCATTTTAGTAGATTCTAGTGCTGAATACCTACTGATGGCCAAATCTTGACCGTTGTTGCTTAGATGGACCCTGCGACTGAGGCAGAGGAAATCCATGTATTCACCCTGAAAATCATCTCAACAGACCCAGAGCAAAGATTAACTGGCAAAGTTCCGATTGAGTTAATATCCCAACAGCTAGGAGTGAAGTATGGGCTTTTACTGGTAGAATCTTTGGAGACAAAACTGAGGAACAGTTTTTATCTGGTTTAGAAAAAAATCTTTGGGATATTTTATTACTGGTTTATTATGGGCAGGATTTATAAGATTAACATACTAAATAAAATGTTGAGAAGATGTCAATCATTCTATCAATACTGAATGACAGAAATAAAATTACCACAACTGGAGGAAAGCATAACAGTATTTACTTCCAGAAGAAATTAGCACACCAACAGTTTAGGAAAACTTGTGGAAATTCAGCTGTGACTGACTGTGTCCATAGATGCTGACAGAAGGGTCTTATGGTAAAGTTTGGGTTCCCCTGAGTCAAGGAACTTTGCCAGTGTCTTGCATGAGGTCAAGACTTTTTCTCCAGTCTTTTCTTTTTCTCCTTATATAATAGTGGGAATTTTCTTCATTTGTATTCTTGCCTTCAGAATGGTGGATGGAAGTCCAGGAACTTTATGAAACCTGAAACTCATGGGAATTTTTCTTAAAGTAAAAAGAAATAAATCAGAACTGAATCAGTGTTATATGAATGGGCTTCTGAGAGCTGGCTAGACTAGTGGTAAATGCCTTGTGCTTATTTGTGATATGATCTGATGTTGGAACTCAAATGTTCAAAGCTGCCAGACATGTTTGTGCCTTTTCCTCAGAATAGTAAATAATGGATATGTTTGTGAGTGTCCTTCAGATGCTCTGAATTCCAGGCTGTGTAATCACCCTAAGTTTCAAGCTTGAGAATTAAAGCACATATGGCAATTACTCCTCTGGGATAATTGTTGTCTTGTTGAACAAGAATTTTGTTGCTTTTGTTGCTCAGCCAATCCTGAAGTACTAAGCACTTTAAATAACAAATAAAATAATTGATTTCATATTTTATTTAGTGAGTGTGTTGCCTTGTATAATCCAAAATGTTTTTGGTTGGACTCCATGTGTTTGGATGGACTCACATTCTGTGCTGTATTATTCAGCACCACCTCTGGCTCTGAATCCAGGCAGCTGCCCTGGCTCCCAACCTTTACCTGGCAAACATCCTCCTTCAGAAAGCCAGTGTTTGCAGGGACTAAGGAACAGGACAGAGCAGCTGCAGATCACTACATGTGTATCTTCCAGATCGAGTAGTATTTGATTACTTGGGAATTTAAAAAAGCCCTAATCTCCCATGCATTAGTAGATTTAAAATTTGTTTATTTTTGAGGGGCTGGCTGATTCTGCATTTGGTAGGTCTGTCTCAAAGCTGAGAGAGATGAAACAAAGATCTTTCTTTACATATGCCTTTAGCTTATTTGCTTAATTACTATTCGTTCCACAAACAAATAGTTATAGTGCAGATTTTCTTGTTTGTGCTCTGATGGTACTAAACTAAGCTTTTCCAAGTCTTTTCTAAATGTATTGTTTCATTTTTCGTCTTTAATCATCCTTTGAACTCTTTTTGTTTTCTACAGTTTATTGAGACCTTCTCAAGACAAAAGAAACCAAACCAAGTACAAAAAACCAACCATTTTCCCTCCCTCAGAGACTGGTGGCTAATTATGTCAGTACATTCATCTTTTGAAAATTAATCAGAATCTGAGTGCTCCTCAAGTGAAACTAAAATCTGGGCAGATTTTTTTTTCTATTACTATTCAAGCCAGCAGGAGTAAGGAACACAGCAAAATCTCTGCACTGTGGTTATATGTGTGCCAACTTAATGCACAGCATCTGTAGTATCCAAGAAGCATCTTGCCTAGTAGTTAGTGGGACACATAATGAGGATGTTAGGATATGAATTGCCTTTGTGAGAGAACTTGGAGTAAACTCTTTTTTGAAAGATAGCATGAGAATGCTTGACTAGGGCATGGCTTCTGAAAACCTGAGTTAATGAACCCACCTTCAGCATGTCTAACTGTGCTTCATCCTCACACCGCAATATGTTCTCCTTCTCATTACACTGTTCATTAAAATAATTTCTTCAAACCAGACAGGGAGAATGTGCTGAGGTGTATTGCACTAACAGAGGTCTTTTTCTTACTTGCTAACCAGTATTATTGGTTTGATATATTAAAAACACTACATATAGGTACTTAGACCTTTCCAGCAGATGGGTAATTTCAACCTAAAGCATCCAATTCTTTTACTCTTTTTTTCTGTCATTCTAGTGGAATGAATTTTTTTCAAAAACTTTGAAATACATTCTGTATTTTTGGGAATAGTCTTGACAATAAAGTGTATCTAAACCATTGTGACCTGGAAGAAGCCTATTTGCATCTCCTGTGGTGTATGGCAGTTTCATTCTGTGCCATAATTTGCCAGGTCAAATTACTCCATATTTTTTTTCAGGCACAAAAACTGGCAATCTGGGAACATCCTTTCAGATTGTAGTTTTGCTAGGTACATAATTATGAGGTGGTATGATGCTTCTGGATGGAGAAACATCAGTTTTCTTCCAGAACTGTGTTTAATATATTATTTAGATAGCAAATAATCCAGTCTGCTCAGAAACACCTTTGGAAGGAAAATTCATGCTACTAATAGAAACCAAGCTACAGGCACGTACACATTTTTTCTGCTTTGTGCATGGAAAGGGAAGTCTGTCTGTGTGAAAAGCTGATGTCCAAAATGCCCCTCTCTGTGTATCTCCTTCTTCCTAGACTATTTAATATTTCCTCAGAAATTAAAATAGGAGAAGATACACTTTTTTTATGCGTACAGAAAAGAACATGTCTTTCACAAATTTGAGTTAGTGAAAGGTCTTTAAAACGGGCCAAAAAAACAGACTGTAGCTTGTGCTTAGGATTTGGAGACCATTGCTGCTTCGCGGCAGGAATTGCTACCTGCCCTCTCTTTTCTCTGTTCTGGGTAGAAGCAGAAATCTTGTGTTCTAAAATAATTGAATGATCTTTAATTCATATAGAAAAAAAAGGTCTCCAGCTCATTCTGCCTTCCAAAAGATTTACAGACTCGATCAGGGGTTTTGTTGCAGTTTCTCTCTATTCCAATAGGTTTTTGAGCTTTGGAGTTTGGGGGGGTGAGGGTATTTTACTCTTCCATTACCATTTCTGTGCAGTTGATGGATGATGGTCATTCTTTGCTACTTCCCATGAATTATTACTTCTGTCCACAACAGTGGATATAACACAAGAAAAAGGAAAAATTCATTTTCTTACCTGTAATTTTGCCTTCCTTCAGTATTGATTTACTACTTAGTAAAGACTTCTCTTATACTAAAATGGTAATCTGTCTTGCATTTGGTCTGGTGTAGAATTCCTGGGTTTTTTTATTTGTCTGAGTGAAGACAAGAGTGCAGATCACATAGGTTAAACTTTCACATACTGGCACCCTGCTGTGTCCTTTACGTGCTCGGTTCAAAGCTACTATTTGTGGATAAGCTTTGTGTGTCTTCTGCTGTGGAAGTCTGCTTCTAGGAAAGCTCCAATGGTCAATCAGTGTATTAAAACTCAAATAGCAGGTTTATAAAAAGAGATAGAAGAATTGCATAAGCCTCCACGTGTCTATGTCATTATTGTAACAATAGAATTTGCAAGTGGCAAACCCATCATAAGAGAAAACAAAAGATCAAAAAAGAGAGAACAAAATTAGCTTTTCCAATATGAGTATGCTATGAAGAAAATTATGAATCTCAACATTAGACATCTGAAGGATTTTGCTAGTATTAATCCCAGTCTCATTGTATGCCAAATTTAATACTATTTCAGTTTCATTGTTTGAAAGAAATCTTTATGGGGAGGAAAAAAATAAAGCTCTTGGCAGTGAGATTGTAGAGAATAAAATAAAAGAATGTAGTCAAACCATCTTATGTTTTCGTTGAAAATCTTTCTGCCATTTCTTTCGGATTTTATTTAATCAATGTTTTTTTTTCACATTTGGGCCTTCGACATTCAAGAAGTTTAGAACCAGGTTGAATAACTGATGCCTTTACCAGCTGGTAAGGTTTCCTGCTTAACCTGTATTGCTACTTGCTTTTTGTTTATTTGGACCTGTGAAAAGCTTCTAATTTGCTACCTTATTCAGGCATAGAGAGAACATTTTGGGGTGCAGGGGGTTCCTCCTTCTCTAAAGGCTAGCAGGAAAAGCTGTGGCTAAAATTGCTTAAGGTGATGAGTAGCTCCATATCCATGTTACATTTAGTTTCTGAAAAGCCTCTGAGGAAAACATGGAAGAAAAATGCAAAGTTTCATTCTTAAAGGAATTGTTGGTTTGGTGGTTTTTTTTGTATGTGTTTTCGTTTTGGTGGTTGTTGTTGTTGTTGTTGTTCCCCTTGGCTTTCCATTCATTGTCGTAGGGGCTAACTTAAATTGTTTATTTTGAAGGTTCTTGCTTCATCCCCTGTTAGATTTTTGTGCTAAAGTTGTATTGATGTAAACATCTGCATAAATCCCAGTTCAAAAGAATACTTAGTCGAGAGAACTGTTTCAGAAGCAGCTGCCAGTTAACATCGTGTTACTGCAAGGCTGGAGAGGCTGGCATACACCTAACATTTTTCCCTTTCTGCCTGTTGTGTATAGACAGCTGAGTTGGCCAGAAATTGCATTTCATGTAGTAAAGAGTGAAAGATTGGGCCTGATATTCTAGACAGCCTGAGTGTTACTTACTCCTCATTAATTATTTAGCATGGTTTTGCTCACTCACTGTGATAATTTTTCATGCAAAAAAAATCAGGAATCTGTACAAATTTTAAAGCAGCACAGAACGACTATAACAACCCTGTGCATATGAGCAAACAATGGGGGAAAATAAAGGTAATGTAATAATTGTCCAACATTAGTGTAGGTTCTGTCTTGTCAAAGTCTATCAGCAGGCATAGTCAGATGCATAGTAGTCATTGATATTTTTTTCACTTCCAATTATAAGGGTAAAATGACAATTTTTTAAAGCAATAACGTTTTATTTTCATAATTGTTTCATTACTCCTTACTGTCAGTTTCAAAAAGAATGTAAGGGGATACAAGAGGGACCATAGGTTTTGGGGGGAGAGAAAGAGAGGAAGAGATTTTTATTTTTTTTTTCCCTCTCAACTGAAAAAAATGAAGAAACACTGTGCTTGGGTTTCGTGCATGTATTGCAATGCCAGGAGAACATTCTGTTTTCACTGATGTAATAATGGGAGTTGTTGGGGAGAGACATCAGGCATTTTTGCTCTATACACTAGTCAAATCTAGGAGTTTAATGGTACAAGAAACACAGCACCTGTTTTATTAGATTTCATATTTTATAATGTATTATTGCTGTAATCCTCAGGTGATGTCATTTTAACTTCATACATGGAGTGAAGGGCAAGGATTTTATATGGAGCTAGATGATAATTGCCCAATAAAAGTTTCATTTGCAACTAAGGCAGTGATTAATACTTGACAGATGAAACAGAAGAAGAAAGAGAGAGAGAGAGTGTCCATCAATGCCTTTTAAAGGATAACAAGCCAATATGTTTGTGGGCAGTTTTCAAAGTTCAGGATGATGAGAGGAGATACACAGCTGTTAGACAGTAATGTATTTATGGGTTATGTATGTCTTTGTCATGAATGACATTGTAAAAAAATATTAGTTCTTCAGATGCACTTTTGATGATATAATGATAAAGCATGTATCATTCTGTCAAGATTATTTTTACTTGTTCTTTCATTCAAGTTAGAGTAAAAGATCTGACTCTTAAATGCATAGTTAAGCATCTAAATGCATGCCATATTTTGGGGTTTTTTTTTGGCTTTTACAAATTGTATTGCATGCATGAATTTGACAATGTAAAGACAATGTGAGAGATAGCTGTAGGATATATCTGTTTTATAGACGATGGGCTTGAAATCTAGGCAATTATCTTTCAAAAATGTGCACTAATCAAAACAGGGCTTTATCTGATAGTGTTTGATAATGAAATGTTGTATAGAGCTCTAAATCAAAGTGTTCACAATCATCTTGCTTCACTGAATTAAGTTGGTTGGTTGGTTATTTTAAAGCAAGGTAATGACCAACAAAATGCTGAGCATTGCCATCTTTTGACACAGTGAGAGCTTATAAAATCGTTCAGGATCCATTTGAGGTGACATTTTAGCCACTCCAGACCTTTCTCAGAGCTGTCCCTTCCCTCTTTTAGGTGTCAGTGCTCTAACGGCTGTAACATCGCAGGGGTGGTGTAATGCAGAGGTTGGAAAGACCCTTGGTAGAGTGACAGCAGTACTTCAGAGGGGAGAGAAAGAATTACTCATTATCTAGAGAAAAAATACTGTGGCATTAGTTACTATCAATCAAGCAGTCTTTCTCCAAATGCAAACTCAACAGAGACTCGCTGTGCTTGAAATTCCTTAGGCTGATAGTAGTCATGAGCCAACGCTTTGATGCTCACCTTCCATCTACCCATAACGAATGTAGCAGCCCTGATGTGCATTGCTAGGCACCTTACACTTTCCTGGGAGCGGCAGTTTATTACTTTTTCTGTCTCTTATTTATTTATTTATCTATTTATTTATTTAACAGTTTATTTAGAGTGGAATAGAATAGAATAGTTCCAGTTGGAAGGGACCTACAACAATCATCTAGTCCAACTGCCTGACAACTTCAGGGCTGACCAAAAGTGAAAGCATATTATTAAGGATATTGTCCAAATGCCTCTTAAACTCTGACACACTTGGGGCATTGACCGCCTCTCTAGGAAACCTGTTCCAATGTTTGACTAAAGGTGTCTTCCAGCCCAAATGATACTATGATACCCTCTTGATAAAGAAATGTTCATAATATCTAGTTTCATTTAAAAGCAAATTAAAGCCTTATGCTAGTCGTCTAAAACAAGCAACATCCTAGTGTTGACTAGTTGTCAGCAAAGTATTCTCTTTGTCTCAATTATGATAAGGTATTTAACAACTGAAGGAAGATTAAATCATGCTGTTATTTTCTTAGAAAATGAGCTAGTGAAGTAACAGTATGTTGTAAGTATATACTGTCCATGCCTATACTACTGGACAGCTATTATTCTAATACAGCTGAGGAAAAGCTATAGAGGCTAAACAGTATAGAATCATAGAATCATAGAATGGTTTGGGTTGGAAGGGACTGTTAAGGTCATCTAGTCCAACCCCCCTGCCATGGGCAGGGACATCTTCAACTAGATCAGGTTGCTCAGAGCCCCATCCAACTTGACCTTGAATGTTTCCAGGGATGGGGCATCTACAGTCTCTCTGGGCAACCTGTTCCAGTGTTTCACCACCCTCATTATAAAAAATTTCTTCTTTGTATCTGGTCTGAATCTACCTTCCTTCAGTTTAAAACCATTACCCCTTGTCCTATCACTTCAGGCTCTACTAAAAAGTCTCTTCATCTTTCTTATGAGCCCCCTTAAAGTATGCTGTTGGCCAATAGGATTATAACACTGACCTTTGTGAATAGAGTAAATCGGAATGATGCATTGCACTTAAGTCTGAAATGCAATTGTCACAAAACAAAACAAAACAAAAATAATCTCTACAAGTTTTGTGTTCAGCTCCACCACTTTCAGGAGAATTTCCTAAAGGTTTTATTAAATTCTTTATGGACCTTGAAAAACCTTGTTCTCAGTCATTTTTGATCATTATGAAAGAACTTTCATAATGGGATAATAAGAAACTTGAGGTTTAAAAGCTCAGAAAGTAGCAATAATGGTTGTTTAATTCCATGACTTTGTGCCCTTTACCTGCCAATGCTGTCAGATATCTGACAGCAACATATTAAAGCAGTTCTGACTCTGCATCCCTCAGCAATATTTGGTTCTGGATCATGTTCTTAAATTGGTGAAAATATTGTCAAACCTACATGCTGATCTACTGACTTACTAATAAGCACTAATCTTCCAATCTAATCCAGCTAATTTAAGGAAGTCTTATCTAACAATGCTAAACTAAAACAATGTCCTAGAAACTGATGCCTGAGTGAGGCAAAACATTGAATAACTTCAAGGATTCTCTTCCTTCCTCCACAACCTGCTATAATAAAAATGGAAGCAAGATGTATTGTTTATCATATGTGCTTTAAAAATGGACCAATGGAAAGTCTACCTGTTTAAACCATAGAATAGTTTGGGTTGGAAGGGACCTTTAAGGGTCATCTAGTCCAAACCCCCCTGTAATGATCAGGGACATCTTCAACTAGATCAAGTTGCTCGTTGTGACTTGGTCATCTTGACTTCCTTGGGGAAAACGCTAGTGTAATATTATTGAACACCAGTATCCTAGATGTATTATTCTACCTGTACTGGACTAGAATTGTGACATTCATTCCCATAAACAGGCAAACTTAAGATGTTGTGTTGTGCTTTGGAGTTTGAGGTAAAGCTTCTGGATGAATCTTGCCAATATGCTTACCTCTCCTTCACACACACTCACATGTATATGGACACCCACACACACAAAAACCATCAGCCTAGCCTTGCAAGGAGGACCTCAGTTCCCACTGTACACTATTCATATCTTTAGCTCTCCATATCCAGAAAATGCTCTGCAATGATCATGGTAGATAATGATATTTTGTATTACTTTGAACAGCAACATCATTACCTGTCTCCCATGGCATTCTCGGGCTCTGCCACAGAAACAGGTAAAGGTAGAGCTGGAGAGCTGGATTCTCCGAAGACAGTGCATTACAAACCAGAGGGGTGAGGTGTTATGGGAATGTCTAGTTTAACATAATAGGGACTTGATCTGTAGTAAGTTAGTCATGAAACATTTGTTCATCTGTTTTCTTGCAGTAACAGATTTGTGTATTATCAAACTGTGCTGCTCCAGTTGCTATCTAATCACAAAGGAATGCAAGGGGTTTTCCATTTATTTGTATATATGCAAATATGTTCCTACAATGTTATTGAAAAACAGGTTTTAGCAGAGAAATTATAATTAAGATTTTGGTGCTATATAAACAAACTATAAGAATATAGATATTTATAAAATAAAATATAGTAAATTCTATGTAAAAGTTTTAAACATGTCAGAAAAATGTTGTAAGGATGGTAAACTTAATTTTTCAGAAATGTCAGCTAGAAGCTCTGAGATACTTGTGCTGGAAGGAGTGTTGGAGCAGCAGGCATTAGCGAGGGCTAATGGAAGGGAAGGGAAAAAGGAAACGACAGGTAAAGGAAATTATTCTTCTTGAAGTGTCTCTTGATTTTCATTAGAAGAAAATAATTAGCAATGAGGATAGTAGAAATGATAGGAGGAAGTGAGCTAGATAATTACAAGCAGGTAAGGTTTTTTTTCAGTCTTTACTGACTAGAATACCTTTTTTAGTGAACACTGCCAAAAAGACAAGGTGTGGATATTATTTTTGCTCTTAAAGACTTGGACATTTTTCTTTAATTTAGCAAATCATAGCCAGGATCCTTTTTTCTTTATGAATAATCCATCAATCTTCCTCAGTTTGAGTAATCCACTGCAAAGAGATGGGCAGATTTTTTTATTGTCTTATTTCTTAGTGGTAGGTCTTTGGAGTTCTCTTAAAAAGCCCTGGCAAGGTTTATCTGATCTGTGATGTGATCTGGATCTGAGGTGCCTGTAATAAGTTGCACATCTGTGCAAAAATTATAAGACTCTTTTATCTGGAATATGGTACCTCGGTAGGTCCCGCTCATGGACAGATTTATCTGGCTGAAAGATTAGGCATTCAAAAGCCAATGTGTTTTGCATTCTTAAACATTAACTTTTTCTTGAATTCTCTGAAGTTAGCAGCAAGTTTTGTCCAGGAAGAAAGGCAGAATAAAACTGGAGGATGGCCTAGTGTGCTTGGCTTCTGTTGCTGATTATTTCTTTTTATATTAATGTTGATGTCAACTATGGGCACTGTTTGCCACAGAGAATCCCAACCTGTGAAGAATGGCTAGTACATTGCTCAACTTAAATTTAATTCTATTTTCCTATTGAAGTGGGCAGAGAGGTCATCAATATGCATGAGAAAGTATATAGCACAGTAGAGTAGTAATCTCTGAAAGGTCAATGTTTTATCTTTTTGCCATGTTGTCAAGTTCTTCACAAATCAACATAATTGATCATAACTGATCATCAAAAAACTCCTAGTGCATAGAAAAAAAATTCATGGATCTCATTTGAAGGAGTGAGAATTTTTCCTGAAAATACGGAAACTAATGAGAAAGTTCATTCTGATTAAAGTCTGTGAAGCTTTAGCTGATACAAATGTTGGTTTCTTATTTTTTTTTTTTGCTCACTGTGTATACATTTGGTAAATCTTACCTTACCAAAAAACTTTTTCAACCAGAAAGTTTTTAGAAGTCACATTTTGCATAAGAAATGTCAGTTGCTCCAGCATAGCTTGGAATGCCCTTTGGGGATTTTCCAGCTCAGTCTGGTCTGGTGATGCCTTAAGCTTATGGTCAAGTTTTTTTTTTCAAGAGGATTGATGGCTGGCAACTGTTGGGAAATTACTTTCTTCTTCTTTCCCAGTATAGGGTACACAATCACCTGCTGTCTAGAATAATTTCCCATTAAGTACCTCTGGAAATCTAGATTAATAATGGGCAGGGAAGAAAAGTGAGAATTTTACATTGTGCTTATATCAAGGCTTTTTCCATCTTAATAAAATGATGAATATATTGGGTCTTTTTATGACTGCTAGGTTTATTCGTACATCCCAGTCATAGCCTTCATACTCTTCAAGGTCTTTATTTGATCATATGGTTCACTTACAGAAAGAAACACCATTAACAAAAAACGTTGTGATTACAAAGAAAAGATTTTCTGAAACTTTAGGTATTACTGCTGTTAGTATAATACTGTGTTCTGAGAAATCAGCCATGGAGCAGTAGTCAAATAGCAATCTATTGCGTTTCAAGCTTATTTATAAAGTTCCTGGCTTGTACCTGGGAAACCTGAACAGTGTTACAAATCTAATTAGGACTTTGGTTCTTTATATTTTTAAGCAACGTAACACTTGCTGGGAGCTCCAGGTATTATTGAAATCTTGGCCCAATTTCCACAAAGTGCTTTGCAGGGAACTTTCTACCCCTTTTTGTGCGATTCTCTTTGTGCGGGTGCCAGTGGGTGCCCTGAGGCTGCCCCCTTCCTGCTGGCACCTCTCCCAAGGCTCTCGGAGCAGAGCTGGCCTGTCTGCAGTTTAGATGTCTGCCTTTTAGAAAATGGGCTGTGGGCACACCTTTGAAAATGGCATTTGAAAATGGTGTTGGCTGCGTTGCAGTTTGAGCGAGCGAAAAGCAAAACCAAATGTAGGCTGCTTAGAGGCCTTGTTCATTGAGAACATTGTTGGCTTGTGTAACAGAAGTGAGACTTGGTTGGTACATTTAGTCATTTGCCTTTAACTCAGAAAGCAGACAGTTGTTTATTATTAATTGGCTAATAAGGCAAATGCATCCCTGTGCTAACTTGGTGGGTAGGAATGTATTTAGCCTGGACAGTAAAGGTATTTTGATAACATGAGATGCTTGTGAGGTTTGGCTGTTCCGACCCCAGTGATTTTGACTGATATTTATATAGTTATTGTGGTATGATTAATGTGGAAGTAATGTAAAAGAAGTTTAGTTCTTTTTGCTAATAGACTCCCAAATACACTGTAGGGCACGCAAGGACTTTTAATGTGTATGGAAATAAGTATAAAGAGGTGGTTTAGGAATGTCCTTCAACATGCTGTCTTTAAGAGCTAGCAGTTGGCTTAGTTTGCTAAGCCTAAGAAACTCTGGATATGAAAAGGATAAATAATAACTGCTAGCAAAATTCTTCTTTTATAATAAAGGGCAAATTTTGTCTTTGTTATTTTTGCTGGAAAAAAAATATGTTATTTGGTAAACATTTCAGTGACATTGGTTAGAGAGGGACTTGGCAGAAGTCACCTGCACCTTGTTTAAAATCAAATTTAGCCATCAGCAGTTGATAAATAATTGCATTGTAGAAGGTAATGTTTATTCCAGCTGAAGAATTGCAGGCTTTGGTAGATCTC
This sequence comes from Cariama cristata, assembly GCF_000690535.1. NCBI lineage: Eukaryota > Metazoa > Chordata > Aves > Cariamiformes > Cariamidae > Cariama > Cariama cristata. The sequence continues at coordinate 31,076 of NW_009619159.1, read as the reverse complement.
TGTTACAGCATTATTGAAAAAAAGCATACACATTGATAAAGGCATGAATGTGTAGTTCGTATGTTTCCAAGGCAGCAAATAATTGTTATTGCTCTTTTGGACTTCAAGCTAGTTAAGAAAGCAGGAATTGTAAACGGTGTATTAGTCAGCGTTTCTATGAAGTTTGGTTATTCCGTAGGCTGACAAATCTACAAAGGGGAAAGATGACGTAAAAGATAATTTCCTTAATTTTTTTGTATGTGTATTTGCCACTTCCATATGCAGTCTGAGAAGTGTTACAAAAGGCAGAATTTGTTGCTGTCATTCATTTCTTGATCAACTGTTGACAACATGTGACAGCAAGGAAAGAGTAAAATTTATAGGATACATTTTGCTTGTAGGTTTCTTCCTAGCAGCGAGGCAGAGGTCTTAGCGCAGGATTAAAAGTACAAATAAAATCTAGATGCTCTGGAAAGGGATAAAGTGTCAACTGTTGAATCAGATCAATTCCTAATACCTTCTTTTTTAAAAAAAAATTTATTTTCACTGAACTAACCTCACCAATAGTTAGAAAAAAAGTTGAAAAAACTCAATTCCTCTGATGAATCTTCAAACTATACATCCTGCCACATTTGTGGGACTGTTGGGATGTTTGGAAGAAAAGATTCACGATTTTCTATTGCAAGGGGTTTTAGAAAGGAGAGGTACTATGTTGTGCTTGTCCTTTGAAGGGTAATTCTGATTAGAATCTGATTCTTAGTTTTTTCAGTTTAAACAAGATCATGGCCAGTTTGGAGAGATAGGAAGAAGAGGAATAAGGTCCAGGAAATGTTCTTGTGGGAGCAACAGGGTGAACAAGTTGTGAGCGTGGGAGAATACTGAAGGATGTGCTGTCTGAACTGGCTGCCCTATTCCATGGAAAGCCATGCTGGTTCCCTCAGACGTTTTAGGTTACACAGTGCAGCAGTATGCACAGGTACTTCTGGTATAATGGCAGTGCATCATTAAACCAGTTAATAACCCTTGTTAACCTCTCCCTGCAGTGTGTTCCACTGAGCCAGTGGCCCTTATTAGGTCCGCTGTGACATGACCCTGATGTGATAATACTGCTTGCAGTTGCACCTGTGCACAGGCAGGGACCTTCTCAGTTTCTCTGACCTATGCCCTGCTGCACCGTGATCACAGGCTCTCTGAGGGGCTTGCAGCAGTTTTAAGAGGAAGAACTTGGAGTAGCGTTAAAAAGTAAAGAAAACTGCAGGGAGCAAGCATGAACCATACCAAAATGTTTACAAGCCTCTCCTTTTCTCTGCATACATTTCCTCACAAGCACATATATACCTTGTAGGAATAGAAGTTACCTCTATCATTTTGAAGTTATTACCTCTAAATTTTTACACAAAGATACTTACTTTCTTTGTTCTATGCTTTGTGCAGAAAAATCTGAGACTATAGTACAAGGCATCCAAAAACCAGCCCTTGCTCTAGGGAGTAGACCTTTATACCCAAGTCTTCCTAAGTTTGTAACTGGATAGTATTATCCAGCATCCCGAAGATAAAACATTTTGGGAGCCACTGAAGTCTCTATTGAAAAAGCTTTTTGTCATCCTGGACTATGTACTTCTTCCTTTGCATCTTCAGTGTGCTAAGTAGGCTGAATTGAAAAAATAAGGATCTTGAAAGACTATAAAAAGATCCAGCCACAGTATTGTGTGGGGAACAGTAGACGGCTGTGAGCATGGAAAACCCAGGAATAACTGTAGATGCACTGGGCAAGCATATTATGCTGCAAATGGGAAGAAGGTGGTAGGAGTCCTCAAGAAAGGGCATTTTTTTATACCTTTGGCAACAATGTGGAAAATGCACAAGAAACAGTGTTAGAGGTTAGTTTTTTAGCAGCTGTAATTCACAATTCAAAGTGTTTGGAATGGAGACTTCTTGGCCAGACTAAATAATGGAAAAGAAATGAGATGAGCACAGTAAAAACAATCAATAAATTCAGTAACAGCAGAGAGAGGCATGCATAACTAGTGCATGTCCACCATGTGCACTTACTTGACCCTGTACAGACAGCTGAAGCTGACACAAGAGATTTGGGGGACCAGTCTGGTGTCAGGCATCCTGTTAGTTCCCTTAGATTAATTCTTTCACCTTCTGCACCTTCATTGACCACCTCATTTGCTCCATCTGGCAAAGTCTGCATTGCTGATTGCAGAGACTCTGTTTGAGTATGCTTTTGATTTGCTTTTTCCTTTGTACTCCATGGTTTACCTAATGGCTTATTGCCAAATGCTAAACCTAGAGGCAGAAAAATATGGATATTAGCATGGCATAGACTGAGAAAATGAAAATCCATGTCTGCTGTGTGAAATCTACATTAACATATTCAGAAGAATATGATAAATGATTGCGCTTTTTATTTACTTTTCTGTTTATAACTTATTCCCATTGATGTTAATAGAAATCATGCCTGTGGATCTGGGCAAGACTATGGCAAAACTTTACTGGCTAAATTATGCAACTAATTATCTTTTTGAAAACTTCTCATTTTAAAGTTAACACTCATCACTCATCTTGAGTTGTAGACCAAGATGTATGTGTCTACGAATGGAATTTTAATGGTAAAAGAGTTTTACAAAAGTATCATTTCTCTATCCCAATGTTGGATACACTTCAGATTGTTTCTGGTCCTACGGTACCCAAGGGAACCTTCATGTGGCCACAAGTTGCACAGCACATAATTCAGAAGGGCAAGAGGAAGAGTAAGTATGTATGTATCTCAAAGGCAAGAAGCACTTATATGGCAAGGCTAATACTGCATCACAGTGTGCTGGGGACCAAGCTGGTTTGGGCATACAGCTGTGCTTTGTGTAACCCAGCAAGCCTGGTCTCAGCAGCTCCCTCTTGATATTCTCAGTTGCTTTTGTGCCGGATTGCTTCTAATGCCAACCATATACCAGGAAGGTACCAGCTTCGTGATCAGCACAAGAGAAATATTTGGTTTGGAAGCCACAGGTTAACCATCTTTGCTGTTTGCTTTGTTAAAGCACTTGTTGAAATAACAATGAGTAACAGGACCGAAGCACTGCAAAATGAATTCTTATTTCCAGTATTGCAAAATGCAAAAGGACAGTAGTATTATAATCCCGTGGCATGTCTCATTTTTGTATCTCATTTCTTATTATTGTGTTGTATAAAATGGGACAAAGTGGTTTTTAAAGGTTACTATCACATTTTGCAATCAGAGTAATTTTAATGTGAAAAGGAGATAAAAATAATGCATTTTATTATTGTGTAATTAGCCAGAGTGTTTGGTAGAGATTGCTGAATCTGTCAGGGACCTGTCCATCCACATTTAGCTTCGCTAAATCATGGATATTTCTTGCACAACACAGCATAGAATAAGATTAACCAAGGAAACACCTAACCTAAAACTAAGGCCTTACTTTCTTGCTTCAAGAATGTGTGTGACTCTTCTTGAAGACAGAGAATAGGCTGGGGGCTTTAAATTGTTTTTAGCTTCTTATTTGTACACTTAAATGACTTCAGTCCATGTGAGCATCTTAGTAGACCGATTGTTTTCAGTAGGCTTTCTTATCTGAATAGCAATTATTTCTGTAAATAAGCATTTGTAGTGGTGAGCTCTTAAGCAGTCTTGCAATTGCCAAGTGTTAATAAAGCACCGCGTGTTCTGCATGAAGTTACACTGACATTTGCCCTCAGCATCACTGTGAAACTCCTCCATTGCAAGTGGGTGAGACAAGGTCCTGGCTTCCATGACTCGATTTACCCTTTTTACCTTTTTAGAGTCTTCTAAAGTGATGTTTAATCTTAACAAACATTAGTTGAAGCCTTCTCTAAATTGAAAGGATTTCTTCGAGACATTAATCAATGAGGAAAAGCAAAACTGGCCTTTGGCTTTCTCCAGCATCATGTAGGAGTCAAGTTACTGCATACTGCATCTTTTCCATTTCCTGTCGATTCTCTGATTGCCTTGGCTGGATGGAAGTTTTGAATGAGTGTAATCTGTGGACAATAACAAGTCCAGATGCAAAAATGAAAGTTTCTGGTTTGAACTCATGTCTGGCCTGCTGTCTGCTCAGCTACTTCTTTCAATATTGCTCTCTGTGGAATTGTGTTGCCCACAGTTCATCAGTAAATAAATGCGATGATTGATAGTCTTGGTTGTGGCTTTTATAATTATATGATGACTCATTTAGGAGTAGGGATAGTTCAGATCTCTCAAACAGATGTATTTGGGCTATCAGAATGCTACCCATTCAGTGATATGTTGAAGGCAGTAGGAGAACATTTAATTAAAGAACCTAGTGACTCCAGACCTTCAGAATATAATTAAGAATGTATAGTGTGTGATTGTTCACAGTATGAAATTCTATGGCTCCAGTTGTGATAAGTGTAGGGATTTTTGGCCCATTAACAAATGAAGATTGCTTTTTTTGTCTACACTGGAAGAAAGGAGTCTCTTCTTTTCTCCATTCTAACTCCAGAGCTGCTTATGTTCTTATATTATCATCAGTCTAACATGGCTCTGATTTACTCACAAAAGAAATTAATAGAATTTAGTAATCTTGCTTTGATTTTACCTCTTTATTTGTAGTAGCATTGATTTTAACTTTTTTTTATTTGAAGAAGAGTCAAATTTTCTGAAGGTACTGAGAAAAAAGATGAGTAAAAATGCTGCCGTTTGGATGTCTTCAAGTCCTTGCACAAGATACAGCTCTGCATTGTAGCAAATGTCAAACTTTCATGGCTTGTCATATTCTACTATGCGGCAGTGAGGGGGAGATCAGTGTGTCTTCAAAAGCAATTCAGTAAAGACAGGTGAGTTGCTTTTCTCTGCCATATCTAAAGCTTTTTCTCCTTTATCTTTTTAATAATCCTACTCATCTACCTGGTGCACTAGACAATTAAAAAACAGTAAGGTAGATATTTTTAACACTGTAAATTTAAAGGCTGCTATGTTTTTCTAACGACCGCTGACTGCTTGTGCGGCTGATCTTACATTACTGAAAATGGGTTTGCTTTTGTTGATTACCTATTGAGAACCACTTGGATGGAGTTCATAGAGCTTCAAACCCACAAACCACAAGTTAAAAACTGTGAATTCAGTTAATTAGCTGAGCTAGAACTAACATAAATTATTTACAGGGAACTTGGTCCTTAGAACTTTCATAACATAACAGTAAATCTTACCAGATTTTCTCTGGAATAATTTAAGATTGCTTAAGGCTGTGTTTTCATATCCAGTCTACCTCTGTTTGTGTAGTTATCTTAGGAGAATAAACATCCTCATGTTCTTGCAGAGACATTCTTTATTAGTTTGCAAGGTGGGTTGATAGTAATCTGAAATATTTTATTACATTGGTTTTGGGCTAAAGAGAATGTGTTTTGTTGCCCTGCTAAGACATTAAAATCTGGCATAAAGTTTTCAACAGAATTGGCTGGAATTTTACTCTTAACACACTGGTAATGTCTTGGTTTTTTTTTTTAAATGAGAAGTTTATATTTTCAGTCTGAGCTGCCTTTGTCTTGCAGTAAGGGAGTAAGCTGCGTTTGCTCCCAACAGAGAGTGTGGCATGGGGAGTTCAGCTGTGCTTTTCATCTGGGATTGTCGAGTAGGTACTGCTGGATACAAAATAGCTTTAAAGCTTAATGTTCCTGTTACAGAACAATGTGATTTTAAACTCAAAAACTTGTATGTAATTTTTGCCAGCTATATGCTTCTATGCTTATGTGACAGTCTGCACTTATACATGCGACTTAAAGATTAAAATCTCACCTAAGTGTTTGGCCAGTCCTTTCTTTAAAATACAAAGAGATTTAATAACTGCCATTAGGAAGTAATTGCTAAAAAATTGCTAAAGAAATAAACCTAGGTAAGGATGTAATAGACCAAACAGTAAAATTCCCATGCTTTTTGCATATATAAGTGCAACTTGATTTATAGCAAGTATCACTGCTTGCTTACTGAAGAGTAAATGCCTTTTTCTCTTTCTGCCTAAGGTGAGCAAGCAGGATGTGGCAATGTATTTGAAGTTTGGAGCAGGTTGCTTCTCTGTTTTATGCTGTTCATAGGCTCTTCAGAGTGACAGTACAGTTCAGAGACTGCCATAGGACAGCACAAATGGATTTTATCACTTTAACTGAAACGTATAATGTGTGGTAAAATACATACAAATTATCTTATCATTTAATACTGAGAAAGTAGTAGTTTCAAGGGATAAAATGGTGAACATGATTGTATTTTCCATGCTGATGAGAGAAAATCTTGAGCAGTTTATTATACCAGGACTTGCTTTAGACATGAACCAAGCCAGGGCAGCTAAGTGCCAGGGGCATCCCAACAGCCTGGCTGTGCTTTCTGCTCTCCCTGTCCCACAGGCAAGGATGACCTGGAGGTCTGCTGCACCATGTGATGGGCAGTGGGAACAGAAAGCCCAAATCCCTGCAATTGTTGCCCTTTCTCCCAGGCATCCAAGCTGAGCCCTTTGACTCCAGCAACAGGCTCTTTACTACTGGTGTGGCAAAGCTGAGTTTTGCTTTTGTTGCCAGGAAGCCTTGGGCTATCCCTGACCCTATTGTGGGAACACTATCATGAGAGGATGGCACTAAATCTGCAACTAGGGTGTAGCTCAGGTTACTGTAACACCTCTTAAAAATTTATAACTTAATCTTTTTTCCTTTCTCTTGTTTCTATGAAATACATACTGGGCTTTAAGGAGAGGAAGAATAGTTCGTTTTGAACATACCCTAGGAGTCAGAATACCTCTGGGGATGTATTTAGTCATATATGTAGTTGAACATTGTTTTCTTCCATTGTTTTCTCTTCTTACCTTGTACACAAATCACAACACTGACTGCTTCCCCTGTGCACTGTAAAACTGAGATCCTGACACTGGTCAGGACCCATTGTAGAGAGTGCTCATGACCCAAGTGGAAGGGAGATGTTTCTCCTTTTTTAGCCAAAGTCATGGCAGTGTGGTTCTGTGGCTCGCGCATGTTCTTATCCTTCATCCTCTACACAAAACATAGGCTGTACTTTATCATATGGGAACACACACTATTACTAGAGATCCTGGGGACACAGGTTTACATACAGTCTGTTAATTTTACATGCAAGGCAATCTCTCCAGTCAAAACAGGATTTGTGGATTTTTTTTTTTTTTTTTTTTTTTTTTTTAATGTGCAGAGGACAGTAATGTCTTGCTATTAAAGCAATTACTTACTTTCCTGGTTTACCTATATATGTGCAGTATATCAGATTGTGTTTTTGAGAAATTGCAATGTCTCTAGACTTCTGCTTGATTTTAAAATCTTGCAGTAAGGGAAGGACAAAGTACTCTTCTGAATACCTGTTACTTGTTTTAGCACGGGGTTGGGTGAGCCAGGGGAGCTGACATGGTGACACACCAAAAGGATGGTTCTTCCCTTCTCCCCAGTGCTTGCCCCCAAGTCTGGCTGCCTGGCCACAGTCCCTCTGGTGAATTGGCTTGTGTCAGCCAATTTAACTCTTTACATCAGAAAAAAATCCAACGAAGATCCTTTGCAGCTTGGTGAGATGATTTGGCTGACCGAATGGTCAGGCTAAAGTTAGAGTCAACACAAGGGTGATGGGGCAGGGCCACACAACCAGGAGGAGGAGAGAGAGAAGGGTCACTCTGGTGACAGTGACCTGACAGCTGTGCTCAGCCGTCTTGTCAGTTCAGGCTCTGGGCCACAGAAGTATCTGCTCCCTCAGTCTCAACCTGTCATCTGTCTCTGGAAGCAATGGAAGAGGGGTCTTACACTGAATAATGTGCCAGCTCTGTGTACTCACTGAAGACAAGTTGTGTTGTGAATGACTTGGAAGCTTTGTGAAGAAAGTAGTGTAACTGTGTGTTCAGAAATGCTATCATAAAGCATACACAGGGATTAAGTAAGTTTACATTGGCTTTTCCTACCTTTCAAGAACTGTTCTTTGTGAAAGTTTACTGGCACAGAGCATACTTTGGAAGAAAAAGGAGAATAAGGAAAAAGTGAGGAGAGGCTAAGGGGCCTGGCATTGTTAAGACCTAAGAAAAAAGGGTGAGGGGAGACCTCACTGCTGTCTGCAGTTAAAAACGGGAGATAGTAGGACAAGTAGCAATGAATACAAGTTGCAGCAAAAAATCTAGTTGGATTTTAGGGGAAAAAAATCACAATATCGGTCATGGTTTGAATAAGGGATTGGACCACATGACCCCCAGGGGTATTTAATCTCTGAATATTGATTCTAAAGGGGTATGTTATGTCATGTAGTGATGACCCATTATACATCTCTGATAATCATGCTGGCTTCTTTTTTTTTGCTTTAGAGCCTTAATTCTTTTTAGTCTCTTATCCATTCTGCTGATTTTGGCGATTGGTATTTGTCTTTAAAAAAAAAAAGAAAAAAACCACCTTGGTTTGCCTGCAGTACCAATCCTGTAATTGTAATTATGTAATTGTGTTTTCTCACACAATAAATTGATCATAATAATTAGTCACAGCTAAATTCTTCTCTACTGCAAGTCCACCAATTTCAATGTTACATAATATTGATTTGCCAGGATTATTAGATTGCGCACATCCGGCTCACTGAGTTATGGCTGTTGATGGAGTTTGTCTGACAGATGTCCTGGCCACTATCCACATTCCTCCTGTTCTGAAAAACAGAGGACATGAGTCTGCAAGTCTGCTGAGCCAAGCCCTTTCGTAACCTTTAAATTTATTTTCATGTATGTATTTTGGAAAAACGTCAGCAAAATGATGTTTGTGCTGTTGCTGACAACCGTACAAATGCTAAAATCAGAATATAAAGTATTCAATATTGCCATTTTATTTTTTGTTAAATATTCACAGCCTGATTAATTATGTAGTTGCAATATGGCTCAGTTCATAAAATTATTTGGAAAAAATATGACAAAAGTTTTGGAGGAAATAAGTAAAAATGATTTTGAGAGTTCAAATGGGTAAATGACTATTCTCAATTCAAACCTGAAAACTCAGCTGTTTTAAATCTTTGACTCAAATGTGATCTTAATTTAAAAAGGAAGAACAGAAAACGTGGAAACAGAAAAACAAATTTTTGGCAGGAACATGACTAGACAGTCACTGGGGTAGAAAAAAAGAGAGAGTTCACTGTCTCCAAAATATGGCATGTTCTCACAAATGTCTGTAATTTCTTCACTGTCATTCTTATGAAGATGACTCTGCACAGAGGTTAGCAGTGCTGTGGAAGACTCCCCATAGACTAATGAATAAGCTATTTGAAGAAATAAGTGTGTGTTAGAAAAAGGCTAGAAAGGTCTTGTTCAGACGCATGTGTTTTTCATGACAGTTACTTTGCTGGGAGCCAAGTTCTGCCTTGGACCCTGCACAGATGTTTTTCCTGCTATGCAGAGAGGAGGGAGGGTTTATGAGGATACCTCATAAACACTGTTTGCTTTTGCTGAACTTGAGTTCTCTGTGTTGTCTGAGAGTGGAGGAAAGTCTTATGCTGCCTGTGATCAAGAGTCAACGCTGAAAACAGGGAGAAAGCCTCGCAAAATAAAATTTGTTGCACTGAATCAGGCCAGAGTGCAACATCACTACATTGATCCCTTTGATGTTCAGTACCAGGTGCTTCAGACTAAGATGTGAAAACCATTACAATGCACCTTACATACCTGTTTTTTCTAATTTTAAAAGTTGATGAGGGTTTTGTTTTGTTTTGTTTTTTCCTAAATCACATCTCACTGGTTACTTTATAAGTGTTTAACACTTTTAATATTTTTGTTTTAGTGGCTCAAATACACATTCTCTGTTTGAAAAAAATGAAGAGGTAAAAAATAAACCCTACAGATCTAGTATATGTCTTTGTTCTCTTGGAAAGAAAAATGGAACCATATCTTGCTGGCTAGTAGCTGTTATACAATAATAATTCTTACAATTTTTACCTTCCTGTTTCTGTCAAAAGAATTATGCTTTGGGATACAACACAACATCCTAGAAATACGTTAAGACACATGTGAAAATGTGAAACCTAGTGCTTAAAGATCCCACTATGATAGGTTAAGTATAGCTGTGCTTTTTCCTAAACTCTGTAGGATTTTTTGGGTTTGTTTTTAAACTCTCCTTAGCAAAACACTTGCTGTATAATTACAGTTATTTTTTCCTAATCTTATTGTAACATTTTCAGCAACTGTTATCTCAACTTCATGAGAATCAGAATGAGGTCATCCAGTGGTCAGAATGAATATTTACAAGTTCTGATACAAAAACATTGACGTGCTGGCATGGAAAAAGTTCATTCTTAAGGCTTCAACTGAGATCACCAGAACATATGTTTAAAAGATGGATATGACATATCCTCATGTCCTAGACCATTTCAAACATTGCTATCATCTATGAAGTCTTATGCTGTAATATTTCTGTATTGATGTCTGTTTTCTTTTACTAAAATGTACTCCCTTATTCACTTTGTTTCTGCGTATAGAGTAGACTTCATCACTGAGTCTTGGTGAGACCTGGATTTTTTTTACATGCCTAAATTATTGTACTGTACAAAAACTGTACAAATGAGATATAGTCCTTTACAGTGTAGATCACCTTATCTTTTCTGTCTTTATGTCCTTCTTCTGAGTTTCCTATTTATGCATTTTGCATTCTGATCTGAGGGGTGCAGAGAATCTGCCTCTTCCAATAAGGTTTTACAATTACCTAGAGTCCTAATTAAAATAATTTTTAATGTTGGTACCTTTTTTTAGGTTATACTAAAACTATGCTGTAGACTAAATGATTATTTCTCTTAATATTAAGGAAAGCCTGCCTATCTTTGCTCTTCATTTCCTGACTCTTGGTCATCGTCACGCTTTCTGGAAGACGGCTGCTATAAGCGGCATAAGGGTTAACAGGAATTGAAAGGGCTTACACAAAAGTGTAAGAACAAAATAATTAAAGAATTGTTTTGTGGTAGGAAAAAAAGGTAGCTTTTTATAACCACAGTTAGACAGCTCTACCAGGGCATATGTCATTCTGAAATAGAGTTAAAGCTGAAGCTGCTAAAGGCATAAAACAAACAAGGCATTTTGGGTCTAATATTATTTCAACCCAGCCTATGCTCTTTCATGTTTAATTGCTTAATTATGGTTTACTGTATATTTTAATGGCACAGACTCTGAATCACTCAAGCTAAAGCAATGTATGATGCTGTGGTGCTCACTGCATTTTTCCAGTCTAAGTGGAATTCATTAATGTGCCTAGTCAAGCAAATGAAATGATCTTTTGTGCCGTTTGCCCTTGTTCTTTCCTGATTTTCTCAACTGACTAGGATCTTTGAGGGGGTTAACATCTTTGCAGGTAAAAAAAGGGAAGGAATAACAAGTGAGTAATGAGCTACTTTTTTGTGGTATTGAAAATGGCAAAAATATTGGTTGAAAATACTGTTTAATCCAGTATTTAGCAGAAAACAGCAGATATCCATTTTTCAAATACAGATCGCTGATTTGTTGCCTATTGATTTATCTTGGTCACTGAGGCATGCTATAGTCTTAACACAATATTGAACTTCCACATAGTCCTTCGGGGCAGTGTTAAAACCTTGTTGATGTTCATCAAATTATTTAACCATTAATTAAACTGTAAATCTGTCAGTCAGTTCCTACCACCTTTTCCTTTATTTCCTTTTCCTATTTTTTCTCATTTTCCCTTCTCCTTTTTTTCCCCTCTTTCCTTCCCTCCCTTTCCCTTTTCCCCTCTTTTTTTTTTTTCTTTCATGAAACAGATAACAAAGGCTACACAGCTTGTTTTGAAATTTGCATGCTTTTGTTTGTAGTGAATCCATGATTTCAGTATAGACTATTTGCTACTACAACCAAACAGCTACATGAGAGGTAGGGAAGTACTTTTGTCATATGTTAATTAACTCACTAGTTTTTGCCGTACTTCAATAAATCATGATGGCTGCATGGCACATTACAAATGAGAGTTACAATCACATTTCTCTTTTTCTGGGTTCTAGTGCTTTTTTAAGCGCTTTGCTTTAAGTCATCATCGGTAGAGTTCAAATTAAAGCTTGGCTGTAGTCAGAGTGATAAATATTTGATAGACATTCATTAAAAGTGTCACCAGCTGGTTTTGGATGATACACTTCAGAGAGAAACAAGACTCGTTAGCTGTGGAATGAGTAGCTGCTTCTTTCTTCCTCATTAGTCCGTCAGGAGTGCCCTCATCAAAGGAGAAAGGGAGCATAAAGGGCAACAACCTCATTGAAACCAGGCGTGGAAGGTAAAGTGTTTTAGGCAAATCAGTAGTAAAACCATATTTGATTTCTATGGGACTAGTCTGAAACCTGTAGCAAATGTCAAATTCCTTTCTTGAGTTTTTTTGTAGAGGTGATGGGTGGTTTATTGCAATTGAGCTGGTTCCAGAGCAGATCATGTTCCTTGCTGTTCACTGGGAACAGCATCATGCTTGTACACGGCATTAGATTGTACTGTCTGCATTGGCTACTTACTCCTCCAAAGCAGTAGATGGAGGACCTGGACTCTGCTCAAGTCCCAAAGAGAAGTAGAGGATTGGAGCCTGAAGAACACAGCAGTAAGTGGGGCAGGGTTGGAGGCTAAACCTGGGTCTACTCGTAGCAGCAGTGTGCCACTGCAATGTTTCTGGTACTGGATAAGGATTAAAATAGTTTCTGTTTACATCAGTATTTGCACTTGGAGTACAGCTTTTCTGTACTCCATAGACTCTTATCCCATTGCTGTCAGGCCATATGAAACAATATGATTTTGTCCCCTCATCTTCCATGGAGAAAGCACTTGTGTGTCTGCAGTGAGCTAGCTTGTTTTCACAGGGCCTTTTTGTCATGGAGATTTCGTTGTGATAGCATCTTGCCTCTCTACACAGATTGTAAAGCCCTATGTGGAAAAAGGACAAAGCCACAGAAATGTGCGCTGTGCATGGAGCAGGCAATGATGAGGACTTTGATGGTCATTTATGTTGTTTTGGACCAGACTCTGAGAAAGTTTCTTGCCTAGAGACCACATTAACCCTTATGGTAGAGATGCTTTTCCTTTGCTGCATCAGTGTCTGAGCTGCAGACTTGTAATACTGAGCCTGGTGCTTGCATGTTTGTTTTATTCCCTTAGGAGCAGGGCATGGTTTATTAAATGGAGATACAGAAAATAGAGGATTCATTTGGTGCCACGGGTGCAAATCAGAACCTTTGCCTGTATTATCAAACTGAAATTGATGGTAGAAATGAGTTGCTGTTAGAAAGACCAATTCGTGAAAAGGTATGTTCTGCCTTACCTCGGCATCTCTTTTCTTTTGCAGCTTGATCACTGCAAGAATGATTTTTCAGTGCTGTTGCTATTTTTCTCCCAGGCCAAATTGTCGAGGGCCAAAATGAACAAATTTTTCACTTTGAAAAATATACAAACTTCTGAAACTGGGGAGTTAAATGGAAGTAAGAACAATGCCACCTTACAGGGATTATTTACAGACGGCAGTTTCGAAATGTAATCTATTTCATATAAAAAAATACACCCTTCTTTCTTAAGAGTGAAATTATGGCAGGAGCAGTGAAGGAGGGATAAGACAAAACTCAGTGAACTTCCTTAAATGACCTCTTCTCCTGAACGGAAGACCAAGCAGCAAAGTGGTGTTTTGAGGGTATTCTTCATTTGTAGCTATGTGAAAGGAGGTATTCTTCCCTTCTGATCCTGCAGGCAGGCAGAATACTGAAATACACAGTAGTTCTACCATACCTATTGTTTTAAAAAACATGATTTTTTGCGTATTTCAGCACCATGTCTTTTGAGATAAACCAGGCAGATGGAACAGAGGAATATTTGATCATGTACAGAGACATACACACCATGCACCGAAATACAGCCAGTGTGGCTAGCCTTAGGTTTCCTAGCATATATAGTCTTCTGTAGCTACAGTGGTGTGAATAGTCTGTTGCCATAAAGCACCCTAAAACAAAGTATTAGTGAGTAGTTATGTTTTTTCTCTTAGATGATTTCTGCTCTGATGTAATCACTAAGGTTCAATTCCACAAACACAAACATGGAGCAGTTTTACTCACTGAGCCTATTCTGAACAAGTAAAGCAATTAAATAACCAGGTATGTTTGAGCCTTCTTATACTGTATGTCTATACATACACTTTCACAAACAGGCTACAAATTGTTTCTCAAATGTAAATAAAAATACTATGACTTCTGGCCTGTGGGTGCCTCTGAAGGCTCTTTTAGCTCATGAAATTTGAAACATGCTTCTGAAGCCCAGAGGGAGCAGCAGGTATAGTCTGTGTACATCCCTGCTCGTACCCATAGCAGAAAACACCCGATCAGAGAGCCTGATCTTGTCCCCCCCCTCTTTTCACCCACACACTGACTGCCTGCTGCCAAGGGAGATGGGCGCTGCTGGTCCCTGCCACCGCCTCATGTCCCCCAAGTCATTGGCTGTGCCGGAGGAGCCCAGGCTCGTGCTTTCCCTTGCCCTGATGTGCTCCCAGGTCTGGACTAGGTGTGTGCCTGCCCACTCCTCTCCATTTTCTATGAGCAGAGATTCCTCTTATATAAAGTGATAAGTCAGGACTTGCCATTTGTATTTAAATCGTGAGGCACTCACATTAGCAAAAAGTGAAACAGGATAATAATTCTTAATTTCCATTTCTAGGTATAGTGATCATGTACCTTGTAGCTCAGTGGAACAGAATAGGATTTCCAGCGTACAGTACAAATCAAACTGAAAACCATAACTCCCATTAGTGCAACCGGTGTGGCTGGTTTTCTCCATGCTGAAAATACATCTATTGCATTCATCTCGGATCCATTTAATTGCTGCTTACCATTGAATTTTTCTCATTGATCAAAGTCCTGTTCTGCCTACCACAGTGTAATGCTGGCTGTTGCTCGAAATCGGCAAGAGCAGGATTCCTTCAAAACTAAGGTTCAGTTCCAGGACATCCAAGCCTGTGCTCAGTTGTATTGGAGCAATTTTATTGGCAGCTGTAAAATGCTCTGTTTTTAAATCCTGGCATTAAATTCTCTGCTGTTAAAATCATTCAGTAAATGAATATGAAGTCTCTTTATATGTTCTCTGCATTGTTTTGAATCTACATGTGCTCAGTTTTTGTCAAGCTTGAAACATATCTGTTAGCAGCTAAGAGGAACTAATTATGCTACAAGTTTCTGTTTCTTAATGCCAGTGTGGCCAAAGTGCCCCTTGGCTTCCTCTGTGTCTCGTGAGTCAGGATTGTTCTGTGTAGGTGTTTTGAAGATATTGGTCTGCTTTATCTTCCGTCCTAAGGGACTGGCCCTGACCTTCTCCACTATGATGAAAAGCAATAATCCTGTTTTTTGGTGTGACTGACAAATGCAATCATATCTTACCAGTCACACTTATATAGGCTTTCGGGGGGGTTAGCACAGAGGATTGATTTAGCACAGTGTCTGTGGAAGCTTTTTTTGCAACAAGGATAGATTTTGCAGGAACCCAGGTGTTTGTGTAGCTTAAAATTACAGATGAATTCCTACTTGTGCTAATCCTTATGCTATTCTATCTACAGGAGGATTATGTGCTTTTTCAAGGGTGGGGACACATTAAAAGAAAGTATCTGGTGTTGTTTAGACCTACTGCAGCTAGTTTGTAAACGGAAACCAAAATAATCATTGCAGCTCTGCTGCCAAAGCTCAGCTAACTATTCAAAGCATTATGGTAGTAGTGAACTAGAACAAAAAGGTTTTTTTGGCCAAAGAGAACATATATGACAGCAAGCAATATTGCAACCTGTGTCATTTACTTCTCCTGTATGACTTGGTTTGGCATCTCACTATGTCTATATTGACTGTTTGGACAGCAATTATATCATGTGCCAGAATGGCATTGTGTACATAGGAATCACTCTCAAATACATTTCAAAGGCCACTGACTTGTTCCAAAGATCTGAGCACATTACTGAACTCATTAACACAATCAAATTGCAAAATGCATTAACAAATCTATAGTCTCTTTTAAATTTAAACCCTCTAGGACTGTGGAAATCTGTAACAGTGAAATCAGTTGTGACACCATTGCTGTCCACATGTTAGCAAAGTTTCAGTAATAGCATAACCTGAAAGGAGCAGTACTTAGACTAATGTACCATAACTATTAACAAAAGAAAGGGAAAACTAAGAATAATTGAGAAGCCAGAGAGAGAGAGAATACATTAGCCAGAGCAGAATAAATGTTCAACTAATGTCAGTCTGCCAGGGTGGGAAAAGCTCTAAACCTAAATCCACATAATTCTCTCAGATCTCTTCTCTACAAATTCACGCTAGTCATGAATACCAAATACACTGCTTAAAAAAAGTACATCTGTAAGCTATGTAGGCTAGAAGAGAAAAAAAACACTGGTAAGACCAGCCGCTGGTATTTGTGATAACAGTTTCCAGACCAAGCAAACAAAACAAAACAGAAAGAAAATAGAAAGTGAAATCTGCAGAAATCGTGTCTCATGTACAACCTCTTAATTGCTAGCAGGCATTTTTCCCTGTGGTTCTTTAGAGAACAGATGGTGTCCCTGTTATTTGTAAATTGGTTGCAGTACCTCAGAAATGAATATAAAGCTGCAAGTATTACATTTTAAATTGTTCTTTTCCATTGCACCAGGATTGCACATTGTAACATCCGTAGCCAGTATTTTTCTGATTATTTTTAACATTTTATTCATTTTTTTCTGTCTGAAGTAGGAGATGCTTGTTCAAAGGATCAATGTCCTACCAAGGCTGGCAATATATAATGAAAGTGAACTTCAGCTTAATCTCCATTCTTCTGAAGTTTTTCACAGAGATATTTAAGTCAGAAATTTCACATCATGCTTACACTGAAAGCAAATGAGAATATTTGTAGTGTTTTAAACAAAATGATTACATGACCAAAGTGATAGACTGCATTATATTATTTATATTCTTTCAAATGAGAGATAATGTTCTAATATATACTGGTACATATGGGCAAACTATAGTGGTATTTCCTGGAGAAGAGGAGGCTGAGGAGAGACCTTGTCTCCCTCTACAACTACCTGAAAGGAGGTTGTAGCGAGGTGGGGATTGGTCTCTTCTCCCCAGTAACTAGCGATAGGACAAGAGGAAATGGTCTCAGGTTGTGCCAGAGGAGGTTCAGGCTGGACATTAGGAAGAACTTCTTCACTGTAAGAGTCGTTAGGCACTGGAACGGGCTCCCCAGGGAGGTGGTAGAGTCACCATCCCTGGAAGTGTTCAAAAAAACGTTCAGATGTGGTGCTTCAAGACATGGTTTAGTGGGTTTAGTGGGCATGGTGGCATCGGGTATACAGTTGGACTTGATGATCTTTGAGGTCTCTTCTAAACATGATGATTCTATGATTCCTGGCAATTCAGAAAGGTGTTTTTGCTCGTTTGCAAATAGAGGGTGTTTTTTTTTCTTTCCCCATACACAGCCTTTTTTCTTCTCAATCTCCTCAATTTCAGCACTGAATACATAGAAGAAAAACATGATGTTATAGTGGATTTCAATCTGAAATACATAAACATTAAAAAAAAACCAACCCACCCAATGCCACTAAAAACAGAGTGACACAAAAGTAGCCTTTCTAGAAAAGGAGGTGTTTTCTAAAGCATTCACTCTGGATGGTTTGTGAGCTGTGGTGGTGACCAGTGGAACATGATTTCCAGTGTGCTGAGGGGACTTGGAGACCAAACACCATCTGCAGATGCATGAACCAGCTAAAAGGCCTAGAAATAATATGCATCATTAGAAGCCATCACCTTGTCCCTTCAGAAATAATACTGATAAACTTGAAAAGATTGACAGTCGTGATGTTTCTCCCAGTGAGAAGCTTGACCTGTTTAGCTTATCAATGAGAGAGCAAAAGGGTGACATTTCATGTTCCAGAGAAATCCTGGTGAAAACATTTATTCTAGTAGAGAGCCACCTAATTTAGCAGAAAGGCATAAAGTGTTCTAACGACTGAAGGCTTCAATCTAATATATTAAGACTTGAAATGAGACATGATTTTAAAATGGTTAGAATAATTAACCCTGAGAACAGCTTGCACAGGTATTTGGCAGATTCTCCTTCACATAAAATCTTTAGAGTTGTTTGCATATCTTTCTGAAAGTTATGTGGTAGCTAGTAGGAGGTTATGGACTTGATCCAGAGGTAGAGATACGTGTCTCCACACTGAGCTAAACCTGGCCTCTGCCAGGTTCTCCCACATCCAGAACATCCTTTCTGGATTTAGGCACCCTTTATAGCTTGGAATCTTACAGAGAATTTAGGGTCAGGGAAAATTGAGGCCTCCCAGGTAAAGGTCTCTTTGACGCAACGACAGGGTGATGACAAACCGTGCTGAAACTTGGTGACAGGCACAAACTACCCACTGAGAAGTGGTCAAGAGCAGCTTTTTAACTTGAGTGAGCGCTTCTGGATCTATTTAAGTGTGAATCCAAGCGGGTTATATTCAGCTGGCAAAAATACAGGGAGAGCACCTGCATGGTGAGTGATATCCAAGAGATGATTTACAGAGACAGTGGTTCTCAACTGCTTGTTGCAACCTTCCAGGACAAGTGACCTCAGGCCCAGCCTGCCTGTGGGGAGTACTCAGAATGCATTAGCTTGCCATTAAAACCAGAGGGCAAGATACAGAGTCTCATTTCATGTGGTGCATCAGCAGGGCTGTGCAGTTGCCTGTCCCAGGGCCAGACCGGAGCTGCTGTCGCAGGTGAGTGGTGGCTGAGGCTGCCCTGCCATGCAGCTCTCATAACCTGCTGAATGAGGCAGCAGCTCTCTGGTCACACAACACATGAGCAGGTATTTGCTTGTGCAACACCCTCCTTTTCTTTTTGTTCTTTTGCCCATCCACATCACAGCTGCATCTTGCCCTGAGATGATTTCTTGCACTTTTTATTCTCTTCAGTATCAGCAAATACTGTAAAGGATTATGTCTACTAGTTGTCAGAGAATACCAGTGAATGAGTGAGTGAAACACAGTGCTGTTTTCATTTTAATTGCATTCTGTTCAAGGCAGCATCAAATGCCATTTTCATCCTCATTCATTCATTGTGTGTGTGCATGGCACTCGATTGTAAGCATTTCTGTAGAAACCTGCATGAAACATGGAGGGAGGGATGGCTGTGGAGGGAAGAAAGCTTGGAAATTTGTGCACATGGCTTGGAAGTATGCTGTGGATGCAACTTTTAAGGTGAATAGCTGCCTTAAATAAGGAGCTACTTTTTTTTTTTTTCCTTCAGTACAGTGTTTCCTTGTACCTTTCATAGAATTGTAGGATGTCCTGAGTTGGAAGGGACTCACAGGGATTGAGTCCAACTCCTATCTCTGCACAGGACAACCCCAGAATTCACACCGTGTGTCTGAGGGCATTGTCCAAATGCTTCTTGAATACGGTCAGGCTTGACGCTATGACTGCTTCCCTGGAGAGCCTATTCCAGTGCTCGACTACCCTCTGGGTAAAGAACCTTTTCCTAATATCCAACCCTCCCATGGCACATCTCCCTGCCATTCCCTCAGGTTCTATCATTGGTCACTAGAGAGAAGAGATCAGTGCCTGCCCCTCCACTTCCCTTAGTGAGGAAGATGTAGACCACGATGAGGTTTCCCCTCAGTCTCTTCTTCTCCAGACTGAACAAACCAAGTGACTTCAGCCACTCCTCATACAGCTTCTCCTCTGAACCCTTCACCAACTTCATGGCCCTCCTTTGGATGCTCTCTAGTAAGTTTATATCCTTTTTATATTGTGGCGCCCAAAACTGCACACAGTACCCGAGGTGAGGCTGCAGTAGTGCAGAGTGGGACAATGCCCTCCCTCAACTGGCTAGCAATACAGTCCTTGATGCACCCCAGGACACGGTTGGCCCTCTTGGCTGTCAGGGCACACTGTTGGCTCATGTTCAACTTGCTGTTGACCAGAATCCTCAGATCCCTCTCTGTGGGGCTGCTCTCTAGCCTCTCATTCCTCAGTCTGTATGTACATCCAGGGTTGCCCAAGCTGCAGAATCTGGCACTTGCCCTTGTTAAATTTCATACGGTTGCTGATTGCCCAGCTCTCTAATTTGTCTAGAGCTCTCTGCAGCGCCCCTCTGGCTTCGAGGGTGTCAACAGCTCCTCCCAATTTTGTGTCATCTGCTAATTTACGTACTATTCCTTTGAGTCCTGCATCCAGGTAATTTCTGAAGACATTAAAGAGCACTGGCCCTAAGACAGATCCCTGTGGAACCCTGCTGGTGACTGGTCACCAGCCCAATGTAACCCCATTTACCATAACCGTTTGAGCCCAATCCATCAGCCAATTGCTCATTCATTGCATTATGTGTTTGTCCAGCTGTATGCTGAACATTTTGTGCAGGAGGATACTGTGAGAGACAGTATCGCAAGCTTTACTGAAATCTAAAAAGATTACATCTACTGGCATCCCTTGGTCAACTAGGTGAAATTAAGTTTGTTAAACAGGACTTTCTCCTCATGAACCCATGCTGGCTGGGACCAATGACTGCGTTGTCTTTCAGGTGTTTTCAGTAACTCCCAGAATAATCTTCTTTGTAATTTTGCCAGGCACAGAAGTAAGACTGACAGGCCTGTAGTAACTGGGGTCATCCCTGTTGCCCTTCTTGAAAACTGGGACAACGTTTGCTAGCTTCCAGTCAACAGGGACCTCTCCAGATTCCCAAGAGCATTGAAAAATCATTCAGAGAGGTCCTGCTATGACATCAGCCAGCTCTTTAAGTACCCTTGGATGAATCCCATCAGGCCCTATAGACTTATAGTGATCCAGCTGGAGCAGCAAATCCCACACAAGATCAGGGTTGATTGGGAGTTTATCATTCTCACAGTCATGGTTCTCTAGCACAGGGCTCGGGGGGTCCCAGAGCCCATCATCAGTGTTGAAGATCAAGGCGAAGAAAGCATTAAATGCCTCTGCTTTGTCTGTGTCCCTGTTTGTGAGATGACCATGCTCATCGAATAATGGGCCAATGTTATTTCTGGCCTCCCTTTTACTGTTAACATATTTTAAAAAGCCCTTTTTGTTGTCCCCCACAGTACTGATCAGCTTCAACTCTAACTGAGCTTTGGCCACTCAAATTTCCTCCCTACAGTGGTGAACAGCATGTCTGTAGTCCTCCCATGTCACCTGACCTTGCTTCCACTGGCCATATACTTTCCTTTTTCACCTTAGCTCCAGAAGAAGATCCCTGCTCAGCCCTACTCAGCCTTCTACCTCGCCAGCTTGACTTCCGACATTTTGGAATTGCCTACTCTTGTGCTCTTAGGAGGTGGTACTTAAAAAGTGACCAGCACTGATGGACCCCAGCACCTTCAAAAGCTTTTTCCCAGGGGATCTTACTAAGTAGTTCCCTGAGCAGCCTAAAGTCTGCTTTCCTCATATCCAGAGTTGAGGTTGTGCTGGCAGTTTTCCCCCTGTCACCATAGATTTTTAAAGTGCTTTCTAGTACTCAGTGCAGGAAACATTCACCCTTCTGGAATCATCAGAAGTGATGTCAAAAATTACTCTGGTCTAAAACTTTTTGAAGTAATGGCAGATCGGTTTGAGTTGTTTAATTTTTTCCTGTGATGATAAAAGGAGTGGTGAGGTAACTGCACATAGATATTACCAAGCACTGAAAATACCAAGTACTGAGAATGAATGAAATGTGAAGTTAACCTGATATAGTTTGATGTTACACTTTGTTGAAGTATGTAGCAACTGCAATGGTCCTGGAGAGTTGCCATCATAAAACAAAGTTCTGTAACTATTATTTGAATGTGTAAATCACAACCAGCATACTCAATGGCTCTCACAACAACATGCATCTAAATTGGCATTAAAATTACCATCTTCATACTTGGGCTGGGAGGACCTCTGAAAAGCAATTTTCTGGTGTCTATCTTCTTCTCATACAATGAACTGGGATTGAATGCCATTCTCTGGGACTACTAGTTCCATACCAGCCATGAATGTAGAAAGGTTTTCAATTTAAAAGGTAGTGTCAAGGTGAAACTTTTCATTCTGGGGGCAGGGTGGAAACAGTGGGGGAGAAGAGTCTCAAAGAATTCAGTAATTGAATTAATAAAAGTATAATAAGAGAAAAGAAGGCTGCATCTTGGTTCTGATTGACTTTTACCACGTCCCTTTCAGTCACAGAAAAATGCAGTGTTCTGCTTTATTGTGCAAATATTGTCAAGATCACTCATTTACCCCTTTTAACTTATTATAAGGCATTCATGTGGTGGATTTTTAATTAAAAAATAAAAGGCAAGGCTCAGCCTTTTTTATTTAGAACACTCAGTTTGCATTTCAATCTTTTTTATGGATGCCTTGTCGAGACCTTAGTTGCATGTCATTTACAGCCTCTGCATCTACCCTTTGGCATGATTTGAAATGGGAGAATGGAGCTGTCTCGTTCAAATTCAACAGACTTTTCCATCTGAAAATTCCCACACACCTTTTTCTGCAATCAGGTTATACAGAAGCAGAGAAATAACACTTGCAACAACAGAGGCAGCATTCATGAAAAAATGAAACTAGGCGCTGATTGCAGGAGATAGAGCCCACAACGGGTCACTTTTTAACTTATATGGTTCTCACTGACTTAATTCCTGAAGGAGGAAAGAAGCCACAATTAAACTGCATGGAAATTGGAGGGTCTTTAAGACTGTCTGTGTCATATGTGGTCTCAAGAGTTATGCAGCAACATTTACCTCCCTGCTGAGTTACCACTTCCAAGCAGTTTAGCTGTACATATGTGTCTAGAGTTTATTGCTTATTTTATTTTTCCTTGCCTTTTTTGCTTTCCCCAACCTGATTCCCCAGGATGTTATTTCTGGTAGCAGGATGCAGGGTTTGGATGAATGACTCCACAGGGGTTCTCCTCCTCAGTATTCTGCAGGGGTTCTCCTTGAAACCATTTAAAGCCCTCTGGCAGCAAGCAGACACCGCTGACGTGTGACCTCACGACAGCTTTCCTCTGGCACTGCACAACGCTCTCTGGAATACTGTTACTAATTCTTATTTGTTAACCACTGACACTGTGCCAGACACAAATACTAAGCCAGTTCTGGTTTCGGAGAGCCATAGTGCAGAGAGACATAGAAGGACAAAATGCATGGAGAGACTCAAGAGGCAAAAGAAATTTATGCGTAGGTGTGATGTGTATTTTTAATGCACAAGCATGCTGTCAGAGTCCCCTGACCACACAATCAAACTTCCAAACAGATTTATAGCATGGAACTTGCAGTAGGTTTAGCAGCAGTGCATTTGTACCTGAATAAACACATTAATAATCAAGAGGAAAGATGCTGGGTAAGAAGGGGCTTAACAGGAGAAGACCACACTTTGATGAGCTGGCAAGTGCTCTCTTAATAAGTCCAAATCAACTAATTACAATGGCGCAGTTTTTGTCTTGTTTAAATGGGGGTGACCTTGCTGTGACTGCTAGGGCTACTTTAATTTAACCAACACCAAAAGCTGATGTCTTGGGTTTTTATAAATCCTTCATTTGAATTTTAATACCCTACATTACCTTATTTCCTTTCAGAAATGACTGTGAACTCTGTTTATCAGTTCTGTAATATATATTTATCAATTTCTATACAAAATATTTGCAGGTATCTATGTAATGGGCACTATTAGTCCTTTATAAAGATAGGAGTGTTTGCCACATTTCCTTTTATATAGTTTATCCTCTCCCGTTTTCTGCTTGCTCCACATCTGCTGTGTTTATATTCTTACTACTCCCATTATTAGGGGAGTTTCTCACTGCCTTGCAGAAACATGCTAAGCAGCTTGACTAATGTTTGTCATACGCGGTTCATTCTTTTTCTCCTTCCTCCAGGTGGGAGATTGTTTATACAACATGGTTTTAGTTTTAAGGAGGTTTTCTAAATTATGTGTACACCATATATACTCTATAAAATACTGTTACCAAAATCAAAGGAGTGCCTATTGCGCTTGGAAAAAAAACAAGACGATGAGTTTTTTTAGCTCCCACAGAAGCTTGTTCTGGTCTGAAAATTATCTTCTACACAGCTAAGCTTTATTCAGTCGTGATAAATTCTTTTTCTGTCTGTAGCTATAGCAGTCTTGTTATGGAAGGAGATAAGTACATTTCCTGGCTGTAAGAAATAACACATGGAAGTTGAGATGGCATTTTAAAGTTTGTCACTGTAGAAGCAAAGATTACTATCATGTTTCGCTTAGAGTTTCTTGCCCAGTGATTGCTCAGATTGCTCTGTTGTAGGCCAGCTGGCAAGAAACTAAGTAGGGTCATTATTTGGGAAGAAAACAAAACGTCGATGTATATGACTTTTTTTCATTTATCCCAAATGATGGGATATGCCTAAACATGGTCTACTCCATTGCCTATGGCTTTGAAAGTTAGGAAATTGTTATTGGCATGAGTATCACTTCCATTTTCCGAAAATTGACAATATTTGTGTCATATTTGTATGATTTGTAGTTTTCTATTCATTCTTCATGGGACATAAGCAAAATCTTTAGGGAAGCTGCAAAATTCCAATTCTACAGTAATCAAAATTCCTGTAATTTTTCTTATTGTCCTAGTACATTATAGTGAGAATTTTTTTTCTGTGCAATAAGAAGCATTGATTTTAACCATCAGTGAATCTTTTTTTTCCACAGTGGTTCATTATGAATGCACTCAATTAAGGAAAAAAGAAAAGAAAAAAAAATGGGGGAAAAAACCCAACAACAAAAAAGAAAAGTCTAATACCAGGAAAAGCCAGTTTACATTCAGGAAGCAGAAGATAATTTACTTTAAATCATGTCTACATTGGAATTTTTAAGTATTTTTTACACTTGTTTGAGATTTTACCTTTGATCTGTAGGGCAGAGACTACACTAAATCTATTAAGCCTGATGCCAGTAATTTATGCACAATGACTGAACTGTGATGCGTTGATTTGTTTCAACAATTGAAGTAAACAGCTGAAATTTTTTACCTTGAGTCTTAATAAGAGATGATAAATGAGAACTTCTGTGGAACAAGAGGTAGGGTGTACTTTCCTAGGACATACTATAATGCTGAGCAATCTCTGGGAATATGATGAAAAGCAGGCAAGCACCTCCATGGAAATATACACTTTTCCAAACAGAGAAAGTGAGGCACTCAATGGAGCATGACTTTGTATGAATTGGTCTCCAAAATAATAATAGCTGGACTAAATGAAACCTCTCTTTCCTCCTGGCTTGTTCCCTTTTGCGCTATCTGTAAGACTGCAATAGGGCAGCTTTTCCAAATTTCGTGCTTAATTTAGACGGAACCAAAAAGGTGTTGGCATTGTTCTTCTTACAGGCTTTCTCTCTTGTGTGGGGAAATGATTATCTAAAATGCAGTTTCATGCACTGAATTTCTGCTAGTTCCAAGATGGGATGCCATGGCATTTTAATTTTAGGTTCTAGCAGCCAATATCTTGCAGTTCTCAGGTCCACTGAATGTTTTGATAGATTCGGTGTCTGGCCTAGCTTCATGAAATTGCTTCCCATTATAGTCTTGCCACAGCAAAACATGAAGACCAACATTGTCAGGCATACTCCTTGCTAAAGGCATCTGACCATCTTTATTGCTTATCGGAACTGAGTCTTGTATCCCTGAGCTGGAAGCGTATTAATAGAGGTTACAAGAATTTGCACACATCCAATACTCCCACTGCAAGTGGTATTAAATTAAATAAACACTTGTTAATGGGAGCTAAAAGTACAACACAGAGAAATATGCCAAATTGCTTGAAGCGATATAAAAAGCTTATTGTGTCCCTACAATATCCCAGTATAGATGGAATTTACTTAGTTAAATCAATAGCCTGCAGTCTATGTTTACAAACTGGCAGTCTCCATTTAATGAATCAAATTGTCTTTGTTTTATTCATCAACAGTCAGACACACTGTGTACAATGAAATGGCTTCTTTAGAGTCATCTCTGTCTTTTTTCTTTCCTTCTACCCCCACCACCTTTTCTTATTTCCCTGTAAATTTGATGAAATGAATTCTGCCTCCTTCTTGCAGCATGTGCTCAGTAGGGACAGTGAGGCTCTCAGTCCCTCTTGGAAGGCATTGCAGACTGAAAAGCAGAACTTGTACTTCTCCCCTTGCTATTGTTTGATTACCTATGCTTTACCCTGAAACATAGTAAAAAACCACAACTGAAGGATAGACCGCATTCATTTGCACACGTGACATTTATAACAGCATTTTAAGTAGAAGATATATTCAGTATGATACTCCCTTAATTAATTTATCTGAAATCACCAGCTTTACTGCAGCATTCAGAAATGTGTATTTATTAAAAAGATGTAATAACTTGATGATATAGCTTTAACTACATGAGTGGTTTAAAGATGCAGACACGTCTGCCCCCTGAAAGTCAAACCTGGGACACTTTCAGGTGTTCGTAGTCATCTGTCCTTTTCTTTTTTCTATATTGTTGAATCCAAGGGTGCTGCATTTTTCTGAGTCAGCACAGCAGTATGTCAGTGATTTTAAAACCAAGTTTAAGCCTGTGGAGTTCATGAAAATGAGCTGTCTCTGAACTGTTTCACTGAATAAGAAGGGATAGAGGGGGAGGTGGGCAGGAAGAAGAAGAAGGGTTGCCATTTAGTGTCATCCGTACTGCATGTCAGTATGCACACCTGGCTGTCTCAGTGCTATGATGGATCCCGGGCAAGGTAACTCTTCATACAAGTTCAACAAAAGTAACACTGGATCTTGTGCTAAATGAGTTTACAGAACCTTAATTTATGTGACATGCAGGGTAAGAGGGTTGGTAATAATAATGAAACCTCTTTTTCTGAATATCTCTGCATACCTCCAAAGTATGTTCCAATCCTGTATTTACTTGTATGTTGTACATACAGATGTATGTCAAATTTTTACTACATAAAAAAAACAGAACCTGATTTCAGGTTTTAAAAGTGATTTTAAAACTATTAAGAAAAAAAAAAAAAAGGTGGGGTTAATCTTGCTGAGCAGAGCCAATATGTTATTTCACTAATGTGAAACCCAACAGTTCCACTTTGATACTCATGTAAGCTGCACTCCTACTGAAAATAAGGAGGCATCCTCATATGCCTGATTTAAAAATGTGTGCAACTCCAAAAGGCAGGATGATCCACTGAGTAAAATACTAAACAAGGACTTGGCATAACTCTGAGATTTGCTCTGTTGCATTTTCATGGAAACATAGAATCATGGTTTGTTTGGAAGTCAGCGTAAAGACCATCTAGTTCCACCCCCCCTGCCATGGGCAGGGACACCTTCCACCAGACCAGGTGGCTCAAAGCCCCATCCAACCTGGCCTTGAACACTTCCGAGATGGGGCATCCAAAACTTCTCTGACAACCTGTTCCAGTGCCTCACCACCTTCACCATGAAGAATTTCTTCCAAATATTTAACCTAAGATAATTAATCTAATATCTAATATCTAACCCTCTTCCAGTTTAAGACCATTGCCACTTGTCCTATCACTACATGCCTTTGTAAAAAGTCCCTCCCCAGCTGAGGTTTTTCAGTACATATAGTATTTAATATCTGATGCTTGATTTAAAAGGGCGTTGGTAATTCTGACTTTAGGATGTACAAAAAATTCCTGTTACAGTTACATTACATCTAGATTGCAACATTTTCCTTCGCTCATGTTTAAGCTGTGGCTTTATTTTTCTTTTTGCTTTTATTTCTCTCTTCTTTGAGAGGGTTGAATCTGGTAAAATGCTGCTACTGTTAAGCCAGCTGAAGCTAGCTGTGATTGTTGATGCTCAGTGTGACTGATGGTGCTTAGCACTGAGCAGAATCGGCTCCCCTGCATGTGCTAAATCTCCTCATGGACTATTTAATCTGCAAACAGAGCTGTTATCT
>NW_009619159.1:0-3162 GCF_000690535.1 Cariama cristata | reverse complement strand
AGGACTTTTCTCTAGGTTCCATTTCTAAAAGCAACTGCAAGAACAGATAAGGAATGATACCAGAGAGAAATAAGAAATGGAAAAAGAATGAAATGAGAACAAAAAATGGGAAGTGTTCTAGAAGAGCAGATAAATATTTGAAAGAGAACAGTTATAAAACGTTAAAATTGACATTCTTATTCACCTAACTCTTACAATCACAGGAGATCTTACGTATTTCTGTTAATTCAATATATAAATTAATACATACAGGGGCTTCAAAGGAGCGGACGATCTTGCTACTTCAGCAATTTGAGATGTAGTTTTTACCCTGAAGAGTTACAAGTTAGACAATGAATCTATCAGAGAAGGTGGCTATTTCAAAAACTGATTTATTTTGATGTATTTTATTTTGTTTTATTTTAAAGTGGAATGACAATGGATGCTTCCAGGTGTGGGTTGGTTGTTTTTTTTTTTTTAATTGTCAGAAGCCCTGGCGTTACACTTTTGTTCTTTCAAGTTGGAAAGATCAGAAACAAGAAGTTTAATACCATATAACCTGCTATGGGGAGATCAGCATAGGTCTTTCAGATCCTTGGTTAGTGCTTTCATGTTCATCTCCTGATCAGTCCTGATCAAGAGTAAAGAACCTACAACCTTGGAGCTAAATGCAGCTCTGAGCCTGCAGATTGCCTGCAGGTCCATTTCCCTGGCCTGTGGTACCAAGGTGTGACTTAGCGTGAGGCTCATCAAAACGGATTTTGTTTGTTTGTTTGTTTTTTAATTTTTAGCTGTTTTGTACGTCAACATTTTTTTTTTTCCTTGCAAGGAAAAAGCTTCCCCATGTGGGACTCTTGGGGATGATGAGATGGCTTGTCTGTTGTTTCACACTTTCCTGGTTTCCCACCTGCTGTTGCGATTCTTCCCTCAAAAGCCTGTGATTCAAGGACAAGGTGAATTGATACACAAATTTGTTGTGATGACATGAAACTTGGTTGTGATGATTCCTAAGCCACTTTAATAAAGGCAATGTGGAGGAAATGTGGTTTAACTTCTCGTTCATTTTGCCACTTAATTTTAAAGAAAAATATTACTTCTATCAGTATAAGCAATATTTTCTGAATCAGGGAATTAAAATACTGTCATATTCGCATGCTTTATGGAGCAGGTTTTTAGGTCAGTTTGGCATTCCAGAATTACTCAAGAGTTTTGTTGTTAATTTAAGTCAAAAGAAATTGAAGAGTTAAAGAGCAGATATTCCTACTGGCAAATTGCTACCTAGAGAAGCATTTTTGGACACTGAAATTACACTGTATTGATTTACTGATTTATTGATTTACATTTCTTTAGCTCTGGACAGTCTTTACTTCCAAGGAAAGATACATGATTTAGAAAGTACTCTGCTATACTTAATCCTCTGTAGGAAAGAATAATGCAAGCCACTAAAAATAAATTAAAAATATTTTATTTTTCTGTACTTTTTAAAGACTGTTTAAATGTTTATAGGGTTCTTGTACGTGAATGTTAGATTTATAGGGAAACCTCTTTATGTTTCCGTCACAACATAGAATAAAATACAAAGTTTCCAGAATTTTACATGATTTAAAGCATCTTCACTCAGGTATAGCTCTTATGATTTGGCTTTTCTAGAACTGTCAGTTGTGAAACCAAACCTGTTGCTTTCCTTTTCCCCAAGTTCAGTGCTGGAGGAAGAGGGGTATCTAGTGACAGACGCTGCTGTTCTCATGTCAGTTCTGTTCACTAGCATAAGATGATTAAAAACACGTTGTCTTGCCTGTAGATGCTTGTTAAAAGGAATGTGAACTCCTGATTTAAGCTCTTATTTGCTCAGCATGATGAGGGTCCTGTGCAAAAGGGACAATGCCAGAGTTATGGAATTGAACAGACTGTTCAGAAGAAATTTCCTGACACTTTCCAGTCTTGCAGAAAAAAAATGTCTTGTCTCATTGCCACACTTGGATGTCTGCAGTCTCAACCTGAGGTGTAGGTGTCATATGAACATTATTTACTTTCTTGATGAAAGCTTAGCGCTTCAGATGATGAAGTCTGAATGCAAGCTTTATATTCTGTTATCAGAAAAATAATTTGTTGATTGGTTCTCTTTCTTTTTATTCCTTTATTTTTAAAAGAAACATGATTTTTATATACTTTGTGATTTTGTGTGCAGTTTTGGATTTTTAGTAGCTATATTTTTAAGTCTTTTATGTGGTGTGTTTGTTGTTTGCAATATGCTATACTTTTGCTAGCACTTACTTTGCAAGGAAGAATATATTCTTCATAAAACTGCAACCTTGTTAAATATTTTGATAGATGATGCTTTGCATCGTGGCAGAAGAGGCTAAGCTCCTGACCTGCTGGCCATTGTTCTTAGCACATTGTCAACACAGAGTCCCTCATGATGTGCATGTTCTATTCAAAATCTGTCTTCTGATTTAATAACAAAAGAATTTTGTTAATATGCACTCTGATCACTGAGGAAGTGAAGTATGTGGTGATTAATAATCTCAAACATCTGCAAATATTTCCCCTGATTATTTTGCATTGCTTTGCAAATAGTAAGTTCCACGGCATTTTTCCAACATACTTTATATTAAGTATCTTCTACTTATCTTTTGTATTTGAATCCTTCCTCCTATGTTGTTTACATGTGCCTAAAATGAATTGCTTAACATTATGCATCACCTAAACCTCCTGCTTTGGATATGTCCACACAGAAGACAAAGAAGACTGCCCTATGCATGGGCATGTGCAACTCTAATTTAATCTCACTAGCTTCCATGACAACAGAAGTGCAAGT
The DNA here is from genome assembly GCF_000690535.1 of Cariama cristata. Classification (NCBI taxonomy): domain Eukaryota; kingdom Metazoa; phylum Chordata; class Aves; order Cariamiformes; family Cariamidae; genus Cariama; species Cariama cristata. Next base: position 365 of record NW_009619159.1, on the reverse strand, counting down.
GCAGCAAATGCTTTCTGATCCAAGAATGCATCAATCCCAAACACACCTCTGTAGCTACCTTGTCTTTAGTAACCAGGCTGGCTGAGATTAAAGCTATCATGTTCCACAACTGTAGACAAAAATCTTGATGCTCAGAATTTATTTTCTGGGTAGACATTTTACCGAGATCAGCTCACATGCACCATTAACCCATAAACAGGAAAAGTCATTCAGATGCTAATGTTTTCCTAGTTCTATTATTGAATGTCTTCTTTGCTTCAGTCTTTACAGCTAAGGCAGGCCCTCAGGAATCCCAAACACTGGAGGTAAGAGAGGAAGCCAGGAGAAAGCAAGTATTTTCCCTTGGTTGAGGAGGATTGGGTTTG
>NW_009619158.1:68098-69916 GCF_000690535.1 Cariama cristata | reverse complement strand
TGTGGAGCCAGGATTAGAGAGCTGAAGGGTCCCTCTAAAATGGTTGAGAAGCTGTCGTTTAGCAGGTGGCACAGGAGACGTGAACAAGTTCATCTCTACAGGGGAGTTTTTTTCCTGAGACAAAATTTGGGGAGTTTGGTGCTTGTGACCCGTGGTTCTGTAAAGCGGGTGTCCTCCTAAAGCTCCCCCTGCCCAGACCGCTCCTTCCCGAGAAAAAAAAAATAAAGTACAAGCCAGAAGTGAAGTTCCCAGTCCTTTCACATACTTTCTCAGTGTTTCTTTGCTAAGCCAGGACTTTGACACATGGCCGAGCTGTATAATGTTTGTCTGTCTTGAGTGCCTAAAGGTGGGAGAGTCTTAGAATGACCTCGAGGGAATTGGCCTTAATTGGAGATTGGCATCTGGTTTCCACCTTCCTTGCTGTCAGGGGTTTTGTTGGGAGGGATTGGCTGCTTTAGGGAGTTTTTAACTGTGGCAACATTTGAAAGGCTTTTCAGGATAAAACCACCTCTGACAAGTCTTCTTATCTTCTCCAATAATACAAGAGATTAAAACAGCCTGTGTTTTACTCTCTTTGGACTATGGTAGGAAAGGTACCTTACTTGTTTTGGTTTATTTCCTGTGGGGACCACGCACACCCCTACTGAAAGAGATGTGTATGTTGTGCGTTTAGGTTTCTTTGAAACTCAAGTTTCATGGTTTTCCCTTCCCAGCAGCTTTAAACATATAGTGAATAGCATCTGATGTTTGTAAAGGCGGGGAAGGGAAAACCCTATATCCATCATATCGGAAAGCCAGCTTAAGAATTTATTGAGAACTTATGTTGGATCTGTGTCCTGGTTTAGCTAAAACAGGACCAATTTTCCTTTCAGTAGGTTTTCCTTCAGTTACCTAGAACAAGCTAAACTAGGACAATCTGCGGAGAGATTATAATGGTGAGGGGTTACTTCACATTTCTGTGGTTTCCTCATCCGTGTTCCCTTTCTCCATTCTCAGGCTACTTGAGCAACAGCATTTGCCAGCTGGCTGAAGTGTACTGCTGATTTTCCTCTAGAGTCTGAGCCCTACCGATGACAGCTATTCCTGCATGATTTGGGATTCTGGTTGTCTACAAATCCCTGTTGAGGGATTTCCTTTTCACAGTTACAAGGCTACTAAAAAGTAGAAGTGGGGGGATAATCCTTTCGGTTCATGCATCTGGAGGGAGGGGAGAGGAACCTAACAAAACCCCAGGGTAGTCATAACTGCAGTTTACTTGTCCACTTTGCCTGCGCGAGTGGGAGAACTCGGGCAAAAAGCTTTTCGTAGTATGTTGCTATCAGAGTGAGTTAGTAGGTAAGTGTCAATTCTGAGCACCTTCAGCTAAGTTCTTGTCAGGGAACAAATACAGTTTCTGCATTTCTTTCCCAAGACTCCCTCTGAATTTTTGCATTTTACTTTCTGCAGTAGAACATAAAAGCCGTGAAGCATTTGCCTGAATTCGTATGCTGTTTATGAAATTTAGCAGCTGCAGTGGCTTGTGAATACAGTAGGGATACCAGGGTACATGTCCTAAATCAAACCAGATTGATTCTTTCTTGGTTCACACAGATTGATTATTTGAATCAACTTGTGGTGTGCCTTGATTTTGTAGGCTAGTATTTTCCAAGAATGACCATGCCCATAACAACTTGCAACTCAGTTTAATCTTTATTAAGTGACTCAGGTGGATGTAAGGATCAGCTGCTGTAACAGCAAGTGGGTTGTTACTCCACCCTGCATGTTGTGAGTGTCTGTGCGGTGTTAGATAATGAGCTGGTCTTGATAATTATTGTCACT
>NW_009619158.1:20323-68067 GCF_000690535.1 Cariama cristata | reverse complement strand
TTGTGCTCTTCTGAATGGCCAAAGTAGTTAGAATCATGGGGGGAAAGAAACGCAAGTGGTGTAGCTGCACTAGAAAGTTTCAGGTGTAATGTCACTTTCTGTAATTGCTTAGTTTGTTTGGGAGAACAGATTACGTGTTTGTTTTTTTAAAACAAATTCTTCTGTTGTTACAAACTATGTGAAATGTATCAAAATACCAAAATGTTAGTGCTAGTAGTTTTGTTTTATTAAGGAGTTGGGTAGGCAACTCGTGGTATTCAGGAGAGAAAGACAATTTTTTTAATTAGAAATGTGAGTATAGACTACACAGATAACCCTTCTATGGGTTGTGCATTTTAGAGGCGGACCTGGCTGTAGTGAGTAAAATGGAGGAAACAGATGGCAGTAATCGTGGTAACACCTTGTGCTGAGTTTCACGTAGCAAGTAGAAATGCTGCTTTTCTTCTCCCCCATCTGTTGTGACGGTCACTGAAGGTGAACCTCCACTAATGCGAAGGAGGCATTTGCTTTTTGCCTAGAGGTCACAATCTGCGCATTTTATAAACACGGAAAATAAATAAATGTGGCAAACTAAAAATGGCACTGGTGGTCAGTGCATTAAATTTTCTTCCCTTTCCATTTCTCTTTAAACTGTTGGTAACTGTCTCTCTCTCCTTTTTTGCCTTCTCTGGTGAAATTCTGTACCTATTTGTCTTACTGTCCAAATACTACATCATAAGATTTGAAATGCTGCCTTCTCTCTTGCTTGTTCTTTGTTTATATCATATTTTGTTCTTAAAATGCTTACATTCACTGTCAGTGTATTAGTTGTAACCTTTTATTGCTGTTGATAATGATAAATACGTTAAGTAAATCTTCATTTTGCTGACCTCTTTGAGGAGGCATTGCATCAGCAGATTTTCTCAGTGGACAGGTGAGAGATTAGCAGGAGTTGACTTACAAAATTTTTTTTTGTAGTGATAAGAATCATTGTCTTGCCAGAGAGAGTTGTTTTAAAGGTATAGTTGCTTCAAAGGCAAGAGAGCCACATGGCTTGCATTGACATGGAGAAAGTCATTAAATGCTGGATTTCTATGGAAAATAATTTGAAGTTATTTAAGTTTAATATAAACCTATTAACAGCTGAATAGTTGAATACCAAAGCTAGTGTGTGGGTCACTTGCAAATGCTGTTCTACCTTGCGAGTCAAGACATGGGCGGTTGCTTTGCAAAACTTGCTACCGCTTCTGGAAGGAAGGAAACTTTCATAGGGACAGATTCTCAGATGAACCTGTCCCCCTCTCTTTTAGGGTAGTTGACAAGAGCATCGTAGTCAGCTGGTGCCACTGAGTGTCAGTCTGGCACAAGATTGCAAGTGCAAACACAAACTGGGTATGAATGGAAAAATGGAAACTGAACTTTGAGTTGCTTCTGCTTTGTCTTCTGTTTCTTAATAAAGGTTTAAAAAGTACTTTCAAAAGGGAAACACTGCTCAGTTCATATATGTACTTAGCTGATTTCCCCTTTGTTCTTTGTGTCATTTTCAGGAAACCAGGTCTAATGAGGAATCAACAGATGAATCTGAGGTAAGCCTGCTTAAAATGCTTCACACTTGAACCCGTGTCAGTGCTAGTTCTTTGTCAGTATGGAGGGAAAAATGCTACCTCTTCGGTTGTTTCTGTAAGTTTTGCCAGTACTGTGTAGCAAGGAATGTTAATTTGGTCTTAAATTATTAAAAAGAAGCTATGACTTGCTCTTAGAAGCTTCTTTATATTAAAAAAAAACCCCCAAACACAAACGCCCCATTATAGTAAAATGAATTATGTTGAGAGGCAAATTCAAGTGCATGCACTTCTGTTTTGATCAAATTTAAATCTCAATTCTGAGTATAATTATGTATGCAGTAATACTACATTCAGTTAATTGCTGTGTTATTTTAATAGCTTTATGACCTAGATTTAATCATGTTCTATAGAGTCTCTGTTCTTGAGATGACATTTTGTCAAAAATTGTCTCATGTTCTGAAGTGGTCTGCCTACCTTGCTGTGGGTACTGGAAAAAGTGGGCTGGGGGTAAGAAGAGGAAGGGAGCTACAGAGGGTTCAAGAATTTGGCCCCAGACAGCAGTGTACTAACTCCAAACCTGCCATCATTGAAGGAACCATGAGAGATCTGGAAAGAGATACCTCACTTCAGCATGGTCTAGGATGGCTACAGGAAGGAAGAAGTAAGGGTGGTTTGGCAACTTCACTTGTGGCCACCAGCAGGGACAGATGACACAGAGCAGGGTATTACCTTGATAGTGTTTTCACACATGATGTATCTAAGTGAAAGTGGCTCCTAGAATTCCAAAACTTGAATGGACTTGCTGTTAGGAAGATTTTCTTTTCCTAGGGACAAATCTTTATGCTTGGGGTCTGGGTTTAAGCACTAAGCAGGCAGAAATGCTAATTTCCAGGACAGTGGGTACTGCAGAAATGGCAGTGGTGGATTCTGAAAAACTTTTTGCAAAAGGTTGTGGCTTGCTTTGTAATGGGATAATTTTTTTCCCCTCTGCCTTGCATGTCTTACCTGCTGAGCGTTTTTGTCTTCTTTAAAGCCTATTGCAAGTGAGAACTTGTTTTAGTGGCCTTTTTAATGGCCTTTCAATGTTTCAGCCTGTAGTAAATAAGTATTTACAGCAGAATTAATCATAAATGGGTTGCCAGGTTGTTGGGGTTTTATTTGTTTTTACCTTAAGTAAAAGTAGGCATCATGCAGCCTTGACAAAATTGAGTCATAAAATTTCAACAAGGTCTTTGCTAAAGTTGATGTCTGTTTTTAATGTTAATTTCAGATGTGTAGAGAAGTGAAAAGGAAATTTTCATATTGAGAATGTAGATGTTGGATCTATAGAACAGTCCAGTTGTAATTCTAATGGCTGTGAAGGTGCTTTTCCTGAGTTATCTTTGAATAGTAAGTTCAGTCTGTAGTGTCTTGAGACTGCGCAGGTAGCTGATGAAGTGAAGCTTTGAAACCTTGTTTAAAAGGTGCTTAAAGGAGGTAATGAACAATTTTCAGTCTTAGTGTTTACATCACTTGTTAGACTATTTCTAATGATCATTCAAGGAGAAGCCAAAAATAGTGGTAGAATCACAAAATCTAAATGTTGTCAGTGCTTGCTTATATTACTTGAAGTATGGTCAGAGATGAGATTGAACTTATGGCTTCAGTCTTGGCTCTTGTGGTCATGAAATTGTATTATTTCTTTTGGGTGGCCTGTATTTGAATAATGAGGGATGGATTTTTATCATGGCAGTACTAGAATCTGAGACTCTAATCCTTGCAGCCTGTGTCCAGTTTTACCCATTAAAAATATAATACTTATGGGGTGGACTTTGTAGACTCTTTTTGTCATAGTAATAAAGATTTTTGCATATACAATTGGTCTTGTGCTTAATTTAGTTTAAATTCTTCCCAGTATTATTCCTTTAGTAGTTCCTAGTAAATAAGATGCTAATTCTAACTTGCTACTTGCTTGGTTTGTCCTGAATTATAGGCTTTTTAACAAATGCCAGGATACTTATTCACACAAACTTGATGGTGAAGCTTTATAATAGACAGCAAATGTAGAAGTCTGCAAAAATTGACTGTCTTGGATGTAAGTCAGCTAAGACCCCTTCATTATAAGTTTGGTTCCAACTCTTGCTTCCCAGGAAATTAAGTTCCTCAGACTACTTAAGTGTTTAATACTTTTCAGCTGTTTGAATCAAAATGTATAAAATTCAAAGGTGTTAATTAGCAGATGTGGTGTATATGTTCAGATGTTGAGAGCTTTCAGTGTGGAGGTATAGTAGTAGCTATGTGTGTTAGCACTTGTAGGAATGTAATAGATCTTTCTTGGTAACTACAGTAGAACTTACACTTTTTTCCATATCCTTATATATAATATGAGGTATTATAAGCTTTTTCTTTTCCTGTAGACAGACTGTTATATGTTATACCATGATATGATGAGGAAGAAGTATGTCTAACACACTCTTTTAATTCTCAAGAGAAGAACATACTTGGTTTACTGAGTACTTGTACTGCAGTTTTGAAGCACACTTACTTTCTTTTTGTGTCTTCTGGTTGTTTGGTTTTGTGCTTTTTTAATTGAGCTTGTGAAGTATATTTGCTTTACTTCTCCCAACTCTGTCTAATCATCAAATGTACTACATTTGGGGCTGAGCCTGAGCTGGTTTGTTTGGCTGAAAAGTCCTAGTACAATGTGGTTTCATTGGCTGATTTAATTTTATTTTACAGCAGCTGGAGCTGCATATTTGGGCTATCACATTTGATGAGATCTTAAAACTAGACAAGAGAATAGTCTGACTTTTGGCTGTTTGTAAACTGTGGAGGAAAAAAGTCTGCATTAATTGTGTACAGCCTCAATCTGAATTTCTGTTTTCAAATTAATTTTCTTCCTTGCAATGTGTCTGTTTCTGTAAAATCTTACTTTTCTCAGTTGAGCTATTTTCTGTCAGGCAGATACTTATATTTTGCCAGCTAATTGGCAAAAGATGACACTAATAGATGTATGAGTAAATAGTTAAGCTTTCTTCACTAGCAGTGCAATGTGGTGGTAAGGTGAGATGCACAGCGGTATTTTTTTTGCATTTAAGTTGATGCTGCTGCTCAGCTTGTAATTTTGTCTTTGAAAGTTTTGCTTTTAATGACAGGATGCTGTTATACTACAAAATGGACTGTTGTGATTTAAACAAATTTTTATTTTAATTTAAAACAAGTGATCTTTAATTTAAAACAAGCAATAATTAGAATACAGCAGCACGCACAACAGCATATATTGTGAAATGCACCCATGAATCACTTGCACTCTACGAAGAGAGAAACTGGTTTTGTATTCAAAAGAAAGCTTATTAAAGAGCCAGCTTAAGTCTCCCCGAACCTCCATGCTGCTCTGCACTGTATTGCTACAGAGTGTGTTTATTTACAGTGTGTTGTAGTTGCACAGTAAGGCAGAGTGGCCATTCATTACGTTACACTATGAAATCTTGTGAGGTCACGTGAATGTTATTTTTATTTTCACTGTATATGTAGTACACAGAGCATTCCCATTGAGACTTAATTTGTACTGATAAAAGTGTATATTGCACCCTGGAAAGTTGCTGGTCTGCATAAATTAGCAACAGTTATTTCAGGAACTTGCATGTAGCAGAAAAATGTTTGGAACTAGGCCTTGGGCTCCCAGGAGCTACAACTTCTGTCTCAACCTCAGACTTCATGTACAGGTTAATTATGCTCTGCCTCTTTCTTGCCTGTGTGCCTCCCCCTGTCCCTCTCCCTTGAAATGGAGCAATAGTTTTCTATCGCTGAGAAGTAGTGAGAGGATTTCAGACCCATTTGTGACTGAAGTAATGACAAAATTGAAGTCATGATGTATCAAAACCCAGAACCTTTCTACCTGATGAGGAAATCAAAGCTAAGTTACCATCCTTATGGATGGTTAGTTATTTGTTAAAGTTTTCTGCTTCTTTCTAGTTTCCTGCTGGGGCTATGAGTGAGTTGCCCTGGTCCAGTACATACCTTCTTTACAGGGAGCACCTTTTCAAGAGCAAGTGTCACTGAAATCCTAAAATGAGTGCTATGTCCCATGAAATGATCCTGTGTTTATGGAAGGAGTTTCATTGGGTTTTATTGTAGGTGCTGCACTACAAGATAAATTTTTTTGTTTTGTATTGTTGGCCTGTTAAAGGAAACCATCAAAAAAAAAGGACGGATGTGCATTTTCTGCAAAAAGTTGTTAAAAATCATATTTTTTTTTAAAGTTGCATTAATATGTGCATTGCTGATTTTTTACTATGTACTTGTGTGTGTTAGTCATCAGCGTTGCATATATTTTCATTCTAGCACTTCCATTTCTATATCTCCTGGTCTTAATTTTTTTTGGCCCGTGTTCTGATCTTTAATCGCTGGTACCCTGTGACAGGGAGATGTTTGTTCATTTAGTTTATTCTTTTGGTTATTTAAACACTATATTAATCAATTCTACAGGAGTTTGTAGAGAAGAAGGTATTGTAGAAATCCTTGGTTAACCCAGTGCTCAAACAATTTATGGTGATTTAGAAATATCCCTTACTGATACACTTTTACCACTGAAATTGGTAGTGGGTTTGTTCTTTAAGGGTTTGAAAACTGATCAGAGCAGGAACACAGGAAACATGTAAGCCTTAAAAAGAGGCAGCTAAAAAGCCTTGATGTTTTCTTTTCCTTTTCAGTGCACTCCAGATCTCAGTCTTGTAGGTTGGGTTTGGATTAGGTCAAAGCAATTAAATCATTTCAAGTAAATAAAGCATCTGGTAAAAAAGGCTCCTTGTCATACTTGGTTTCCATCAAAATGTTCTTTTAACATGGAGTGTGGAGCGCTGGGCTGGAAGAGGTGAACTCTTCTGTGGCTAGTAGCTTTTGAAGGGGCATCACCATTGCGACAAAAAATGGATGGTTGAAAAGTCGATTTGGCTACTGTACCTCAGTCCAATTTGCCTTTTTTAATCTTCTGTCTGCCTTTGGCAAAGTACTTCTTTTCATCGTGCCTTTTTTCCTTACTATTGAATAGCTCTACAGTAGGTTGCCATTTTTTTCTTCCAGTTGTTTTAAAAATAGAACATGGAAGGAAAATGCTCCAAAAGCATATTCTCTTTCACATACCTGGGCAGTTTGAAGAGAGATTGCTTCCCCCTCTATGGCTTTAAGTGAAATTGGCCTTTTAAATGGGGAGAATGGAAGGAAAATGTATATAAATTCCAAATAGAAAGTTCTCCTCCTTATTAATGAGAAAATGTATCATGCAAATAATTTATCAATTTGAGTCTGTAGGATGAGCGTAGTAAATTATTTATTGAAGTTTAAATGGAATCTTTTCATACATTAATTTGAAAAACAAGTTTGCAGTGACTAGTAACTAACATTATAATATACATCGTTAGAGGATTGACTTGCAGGAAAAATGGATTATCGCCATATTCTTTTAATATCTTCTGGTTATGAGTGAAAATTAGATACTTCATTTAATGAGCTATTAATATTAACCAGAAGTGCCTGTTCTATCTCTGTGTTGTGGAATACATAAAAAGTAAAAATGCTTCTGTGCGTGCTGCATAAATGAAATGCAATTGCAAAGCTAGTGTGTTAACAGAGTATGCAGATGTGGCTCTTCCAAAATACTAAATGTATTCATCTGGGTGGAACAGCACTCTGGGGTAGAAGGAGGAAAGTAGTGGGGAAATTCAGCTATTCACCATCTAGCTCTTTCACTGCAGTGAGTGGGTGAACTTGTAAAACTGCTGTTCCCAAAACTGCACTGTAGGGTTTTCACATGCAGTACATCACAAGGTGGCAACCAGGCTGCTTGAGTGGTGTTCACGGGGGAAAATAATATTTGCCCAAGTTCCTTACTCAACAAAAGGAAACTACGAGTGGAAATGCGTAGTTTCACTGAGATTTGAACTGTGTTTAGATTTTTCAGTGTTGAAATTGGATTGAGACGTGGAAGGTAAAACAGCCTATCCTGTGCTGCCTCTGTACGGTGTGCTTGCTGTGGATGGACTGATCCTGTGCTTTTGAACACTGAAGTGGGTTTGAAAGTTTTCAAGTGTTCTTTGCCATGCACAAAACTACCAGTAAAATAAAGCAAATTGATGGAAGTTGAAATGAAACCAAATTGTACTATATGGACTTCTTAAAACTGTTTTTTTTAACATGCCATTTATGATGATTGCTCATGTGCAGTATGTGATCTTTGTGTTATTTCTGCTTCACAACTTTGCTGGTGACCAACTCCTTCAAACCTGTAGGAGTGAATCTTCAATTGGTGTTCTGCAAATATAGTGTGACATTCTGTATACCACAACAGTTTTGTGAAGAAAGAAAATGCTCTCTGCTTTGCCTTTCATCTGTGTGTCATTTCATACTGTGAATGCAGCCCATTTTGATACATATTCACAGGCAGCCATATCATCTTAATTCCTTGCTCCTGGTGTATGCCTGCATTTTCCCAAAGAGGTCAAGGTATTAAATAAATCCCTGCGGAAAATGCATGGGGAGAACAGAAAGTTACTGTGTGAAATTTTACCATCCTAATCCATATTTACCAATTTTACAGCCAGGTACTGGGAAAGTATTGGTGATTTGCCTTATGAGGAATCATAAAGGAACTGGATGGGAGGCTATTCACTTCACTTCCTTCACTGAGCTGACATTACTATATTTTCACCATAGAATTAGGGGAAAATATTTTTTGCAGCATAAATCACAAATGTGTTTTCATGGTTTAGAAATTTCAGTCTTCATGCCTTTTGGTGTCTTGTGTAGCAGTAGTTGCAGAAGAGAAACTGATTCTTGTACAGGTTGGAAACTTGAATAGGTTTCTAGTGTTTATTCCAAACGATTGTAACGTTTATTCCAAACTATATTAATTCTCACAAAACCTGTGTTGATATAGGGTTCAAAATATTAGCCTGTGCTCTTTTGCAGTGTCCAGCAGGTCTTCTACAGAACTTGCGTAAATAATCAGGTCGTTTACAAAGATAATGATATACCCTGCATGCTCACCTCAGTGATTTGCATCTTTGTTGAAGTTACTACCCAGGTTGTCACTTGAGATCAGTAATTTTCTAATATGGCACTCTCTTTATAGGAAACTGTTTGGAGGATTTTTTTAAACACATCCTCCCCCCCCAATTTTGTCTAAGCAGGCTAAGAAACAAGACCATGGATGTTTCTGGCTTTGCTATTCTCATTCTTAAACCAACAAATTTATTTTTTCTGCTTTGTTAAAATTTTCTTGTGGGAACAAACTTTTAAATGTGAAAGTAACGGAAGAAAAGAGGTTTGTGTTCTCCCAGTAAGTTTTAGTCTCCAGCGGGTCTGGTAAAGTGCTCAGTATTTAAATTCAGCATGGTAAATTAAACAACAACGTGCAATAAAATAGTGCACAAATTGGAACACAATCTAGCAAACTGGGCTTTTGAAGGTTAAAGGCCTTAGTCTGAGTTTTTCTTGGCATGCCTGTAGTGCTAGAGATTTGATTGCATTGAGAGAAATTGAGTCGGGATCCTAATCCTGAAAATAGCGTAGGTAGCCCCTTTATCATTGAGACAGGAACACAAGTCTGGAAACCGTATCCTAAGGGTGAAGAAACAGTAATGATGAAGCTGCACTTTGTAATAGTTATGTATTCCTCTACTATAATTCTCCTTGTTTGCTCTGTGCCACTTATTTCTTCAGCACAAGTGGATATATCTGCCAAAACAGCAGAGGACGGAGTGCTTGCTTCTGGTTTGCTTTTGGATTTGTTTTTTCTTTTAAAAGAAGGCAGGGTAAGACCTAGAAATAGGCAGCAGGGAAGGTGTGGTGTTTGCATCATTTTAGAACACAGGAATAATTTAAAAAGCAAATATGGCCAGATCTTGAAGATCTTTAATACATGACTTTGAGGTGTCATCTTTTTAAAGGACTGAATGGGCTTTTAAGTTGCACTTGGTGTTTCTTGACTCTACAAAGTAACAATCCACTACTGTTTTTGCAACAATGAAAACATACATTTTGGCAAATCTTTGTGTTGTGAATTTTCATCTATTTTTATCAGAAATAATAATTCTTTAAATTATTTTTAAAACCAGTGTTTAGGTTCCAGTTGTTGTGAGAAGAAACCTGAGTTGGACAGGGGTTTTTCTGACTCCTGTGTCAGAATGGCAGGCAATAAGTTGTCCTGTGGGCCGTTTCCTTCAAAAATGGCAGCATCAGAGGCAAACACTGAAGAAGTCAGATGTTACAATGGAAGAAATTTGAGTAAATAGCTGTATCTTTTACAAAGCCAGTGATATGTCCTCTTTGCCCACCTCAGGAATTTGCATCTTTTGACAAATTTGATTTCTAAAACTTTCCAAAGGCAAACCTTCCTCTTCTCACCATTTCTGACCAGAACTGGTCATCATCCTCAAATAAGGTAAGCTTTCCAAATGGTGCTGAGGAAGAGTAAGACTCTGCTGGCATGCACGCTCAGTGAAGTTAATAGCCAGTCAGGTTACTCAAAGTTGCTGTAAGGAAACAAAAAGCATGTTTGCTTTTGGGGTAGAAGGAAAAATTTTCTTGGATCCTTTCTTATATCAAATAGATGATACACCAATTCCAATTTAATATAGGGGTTCAAAGCTTTTACCTCTCATTTTTAAAGTACAAGTGATAATCTGATGCCTGCAATCATAAGGTAAGAGTAGGATTTATGAAGACTGAGTGTTTTGTGACTATTAAATGGGAACATAACAAAGAGGGGGAGAAAGCTGATTTACCTCATCATAGGTATAAACAAGATGTTATCATGCCTAAAATTATGAGCGTGATAAGCTGTTTAGGTAGATAAAGATTAGGAGTTTTTCTTCACTTTCATGTTCTCAAAAAAAAAAAAAACCAAAACAAAACAAAAAACCTGTTCAGTGTTATTACCAAATAATACAGGGATTTTAAAAAATGATCTGAGATGGAAGTTGAAGGGATCTCCAAACTGTGTTGCGACATTATGACGTTACTTTGAATTAATCAACAAACCTTAGCAATTTGTTATGACTTGCCTTTTAATATTTTGTAAAACTGTTTTAAGAATATTAATCCTCCTGCATGTGTTGTCATGTGTTGCTCAAGTGTGATGTTTTCACTTGTAGCAGATTTTTTTGCTTAATTTTTTTAATTCACTAGCTGTATTCTCATGTATTGGAAATGAGCAGTGTGTTCACTTGCATATGTGAACCCTGAATTAATAAAATAAAATTACTTTCTCCTTCCATGTATTTGAAGAACATCTGTGCTATATTAAGGCATGGAAAGAGGACACGGAAATACAGGATGGTAATTGTCTGCATTTCCGAATTCTTCTGCTCAGAGATGAGCCTTGATCTCTGTTCCCCGGGTGTCTCTGAGTTGATGTGGCTGTGCTGCTCGGATGAGAGCTGCGCCTTGCGTTTCCTTAGCTCCAAATTCAGTGTCTTTGCTGGGCTGTTCATGGTGGGTTCTGGTGTCTTGTGAGCAGCTGTTAGATACCACCTGCTCTGCCATGAGGGTTTCCTGGCTGGAAGTGGGGCAACGTCCAGCTGAGGACGTGGTGGCTTTGAAGAGCAAGAAAATGGAGGTCCTCACAGACACATGGGAATGTGTTGACATTGGGATGGGAGTCCAGGCTGGGAGGGTTTGGTGAAGTGTTTGAGGGGAGTTAGCATATTGGCAAAGGTCCGTCTGAGGATTACCAGGGGACAAAGCAGAGGTTTAGAATGGGGACGCTAGGGGAGTGCTGGTTTATATTTCCTTTTGCTTGCAAGGGTTCAGGACTCTGCAGTCTTTAAAGTGGAGATTAAGTGTTAGACTGGGAGCCAGCACCCTTAACCTGTTGGCTTTGTATAGTTGGATTATAGGCAGAATTGACTGGTGCTTTGAAGGCAGGCCAACCCTTTCACACTCTGTCTGATGTAACATCGTGGCGAGCAGTCACTTTTTTCCTTTTCCACTGACATCCCAAAATCCAGAGTCACCTAGTCAGCAGACCCAGCGTGGCAGAGCTGCAGTGAAGAGTTGCTGTGCTTGCATCTTGCCTTGCCCTCCAGACCAGGCTGAAGAAGCTGCTGGTTGTCCTAGCTGAGCAAGGGTGTCTAAATGGAAGCATTATGTCCAGGGTGGAGAAATCATAAAGTTTGTCAGGCCTAATTACTGCCTTTTAGGTACAAAAAAAATAGGAACTCTCAGTATTTTAGCGTACAGCTGTTAGAAAAAGTATGTGAAATATGGTAAAGCAGTAGGAACTCTCAGTATTTTAGCGTACAGCTATTAGAAAAAGTATGCGAAATATGGTAAAGCATGAAGTGAGGAATGATGCACATGGACATTCGTGGGGTGGTACGGGGAATATGGAGATTTGTGTCTGGTCATCAGGGTTACCAGATTATCTGTGCCATATGTAGCCTAGGTACGATCCGGGTAGAGAGAACTAGAGATGACAGATTAATGGAATAGTGAACCTGCCTGTCTGAGGGACTTAGTGTTAGGTATTTTCTCTGAAGAATTTGGGGAGTGGGGTTTAGCAAACCTGAAGTCACGTTCATTTATAAATCAGTGCTTCAGTATCCCTTGACCCTGAATGAAGGGAAATAGGCAGGTCTTAACAAAGGTCTGGGAGAGGATATCACTGGAGAGGATAAAGACTGAAGATAATCCTCATTCCTTTACCAGGCCAAAGGAGGCATTATGACCCATGTGGTACAATTCAGTGTGTGGTAAATGTGGTAAATACAAATGTGGTAATGAGGTGAAGGTTAAATAAAAAAATTTAGCTGTATCTTTTGTTGGATAGTACTTGCTTTCTTATGGAAATCTTGCGACAGTTATCCTGAAGTTTTTAAGGTGCTTGTTGGACCCCCTTGTCCAAACTGAGGTTTGCACTGCATCCCTGGTGCAGTCCTGTCCTCCCAGGCAATGCTGGTGATAGGAAGGGTTTGTGGATGCCCTGGGGTCGGGCATCCCCACTGATGATGGATCGTTCATAGCAGTGTGGTTAGAAGTCACCCGTTCCGCTTCTCAGCAGGGTACCAGCCACTCGGATAAGTGTTCATCGCTCCCATGTCAGTTAGGGGATTTGTAGAGGAAAGATCCTTCCCAACCCACTGTCCCACAGGTCCTCAAAACCAAAACTAAGACAACTGATCTGACTCCATGATTAAGATATTTCCATAAAAAAATTAACAGTTGGAGGTAGTTATGCTTTGGATCAAGTCAAGGCCAAAAAGGTAATATATCATCTTGGCAACTGAGTTCTGGATATTTTGCTGCACTTTGTGCTTATGTACATGTAGAATTAATTCTTCCTGGACACTACATTTTGGGGCTTGAGGTCTTTTTATGTGTGTTTGGGTTTTTTTGTTTGTGGTTTTTTTTTTTTATATTTGAGGCTGAATTTCTATAATAAGTGAAGCTACCCCCAGCAGAGCACTAAGGATGTGTTTATTCATTTTTGCATGACCGAGGATGTTCTGTGAACCTTTGTTAACTGAAAAATAAATGGACTTGGTTTCTTTGGTTCTGCTGGAGATTTTCATATAGCTTGTAAACTAATAATTCTGGAGCTGTATCTAGTTAGTTCAGTTTTTTTCTTCTGTGTGATAGTGATGACTTTAAATAAAAATGTTGATTTCTTAGTAGCTCTTATGTGGATTTCCAAAGATCTGGCCTGTATTAAATGTCAAGAAAAGTTATTATCACAAATTGCTAAGTAGCCTCTTCTCACTTTTTAGCAGTGTTGGGTTTGCACTTTGGCAGCAGAGTGGAGTTTTCTTTTTCTTTTCTTTAATGAGTTTTTTGAATGTGTCGTAAACATTAACTATTCAGATACACAGAGGCAGAGCACTTTAATGGCCTTCAAGCTAGGAGGAAATGAGCTAATTTAACTTTTTCTTATAATCTATGAAATCTATGTGAACTTGAAATAAAACATGAAAAAATGAAGATGCTCTGTGTTTATTTTGTTTGCTTTGTCTTTTTTTTTTTTTTTCCAAGACATGGCCTCTTAGGAGCGCCTATGACACCGGGACCTTGTTGCAGTAGGGTGTGAGGGTAGCCTCTTTGAAATTGCTTGAATGATGACCGCAGGTATCTTTGAGTTTAAATGCGTTGCAGAGTCAAAACTTGCAGGCACAAACAAGGCTGGAATGGCCACCTATAGTAACTGGAATTCTAGCTGGGACTGGACAGATGTGCAGCAAAGAGAAAGAGCACTTGCCTTATAATGTATGCACCGTTTATTTCCATAAAGGCTTTGAAAAACTTTGAGGGCAAATAGTGCGGGAAGGATGACACTTTGCTGTCAGTGCCCGTAACATAATGAGAGTATCCGCAATCACTAGAGCATGTAGTTCGTGTGACAGACTGTCCTGTGGGCAGATCCTCTGCTGCAGGAGCAAATGTGGGCTAATGGAATAACTCCAGGAACTGCCCACAGGTTCTTTCTGGAAATTTTCTTCACGAGGACCGATTTCAGATTTCCTTTTTTTTTTCCTACTTGCGATTCCACCGGAGTTGTTCCTGTAGGCAAAGCTAGGAAAGACGAAGCAGAATATCTGAACAAGGTTGCGAACTTGCATTCAGAAAGGCAGATGAGCATCCCTCGCAGTGGCACTGGCCTTTTGAGAGCTTCTTGCACATTTGCAGCTCTCCTCAGTTTTGCAAATCTGCCCCAGAAGAAGAGTTGGTAGCAAGTTTCAGACCTAGTAGGTGTTAGCTGTGGGAAGAGGAATTTGTTTTCAATTCAGGAGTTCAGCAGTGGCAAATAGAAGAGCTCTTAGTAGGAAGGGATTTGTATTAGTCTTACTGGTTTATTAGAGTGTTCCATTCAATTGGAAATGTGCTTTCAATGGGAAATGGTTATGGATACCGGTTCTTTACAGTGGATTTTTGGCAATTTGACTGCTAGTTTTTTTTTAGCAGGAAAAGACAAGTAGAAAACTAAATGGAATATGAGTTTCAAATTAGCATTCCTGTGATTGAAAAATGGTCATTATTTATTTTACAACACCATGAAGGTACCTTCCGCCTGTCAGCTCTGTGGGTCTCCTTCCCTTTCCGAATTTAAGATTGTCGTGTGTTGAGTGCTTTACGCGTTTTGTGCAATATATATTTCTTTTTCTCTTAATACATTTGTCAAGAATTTCAAAATTCAGTGTTATTGGACTTGTTTTGTTTTGAGGGTTTTTAAGCCAGAAAATATGGAAGAAGTGTTAAGTGGTGGTACAAGAAGCAGTGCCATAAAATTTATTTTTGAGTGTTTAGAAACCTCTAGGATGGTTTAAAGGACTTCTCTAATTAAAAGTGCAATACACTTAGTAAAAATCCATGTTAGTTGAACGATTGATTTTTTTTTTTCCTTTTTTCCCCTTAAAAAAGGAAAGCTGTGAGTTTTCTTGTATAGGGTAAATGTCACTCTGTTTATATCTTAGCTTTGCTGCAAGTCAGGACTTGTACTATTCCTCTAGGTTGTCATAGAAACGCAGCTAACTGTCATCTCAACTCAGGTTGCTGATGGTTTTATTTGTAGGTTTTCAGGATTATTAAAATTTAACAAAAATTATTGATTTGTTTTTATTAACACTGGCGTGTGTTTACTTTAGAAGTTCAGACTGCATAAAAGCTTTTCTTGATAGAAAAAATATCTTTAAAATGATTGAACTCTGATACTCTGAATAAGAGATCATCAAATGCATTTAATATATCAGGTAGAGTCTGAAGCAGTAGAGAGATCTTGCATTTTTGCAAATCACCTTTTTCATTTCATTTTGTTTACAGTGAAGTGCCCCCACCCCATTTCAATTCACCTTTTAGCTTGACTTTTACTTAACATCAAAGATACCTGTCAAGAAAGCGTGAAATGGGTACATCATTGTGCCTAATAATTGAAGTTTTCATTTTATTTACTTTTTTTTGAAGCCTGGCAGAATGCTTCAGTGCACTGACTTCTGAAAGTATATATTTTTTGTATATGCATGTGCAGGAAAAATTACTTAGTTTTCACTCATAAATAAGACAGGCAAAACTTATTTACAGTAACTTTATCTAATGGTCCATGGATGAATGCTTTTATGCAAACTACTCAAAAGACTAGAATTAACTTTTCACGTTGGTTGCACATTGGATGTCCAGACTCCAGCAACATGTGGGATCTTATAAAAACTAGATGACTGGAGTTCAATTTTTACTTTTATGAATTTATTCAATGATTACCCATGCATTTCAAGTGTAATCTTTGTAAGCAATGTATAAAATGCAGTAATGTATTAATTGCTGTAAAATGGATGCATACTTCCTTACGCCCTCCTTCCATCGCATGTACGCTTCTTTCTTTGACTTTACCTCCTCCCTCTACCCTGTAGTCATTTATTAAGGATCTGTAGGCACAAGGAATTTGGCTTATTTATATACAGCCCTGTAATTTGACATTGTCATCCTGTCTAGTAACAACTTTGTTCAGTGTTAGATTTACTGAATAAAATTGTTTCTTGGTGGACATTTTGACACCTCACTTCAGACTGCTACGTCATGGACTGCTGACATCCCTATATTAATCTCATTTGTATTCTGTCATAAAACTATCAAATAACGTTTTAAAAGGGCCTCTCTGTGCAGCATATTTCTGTAAGCATGGGGCTAAATGTTGAGTGTTTCCGTAGGTCTGTACGGCTTCTATGTGTTTTGTATGAGGGTATGTACATATTACCGTGCGTGATGGTAGCACACATGGTAAATGGCCGTAATATTTAACTTGGGAAAGACTGGCTTTAGTACTCCACAGGCAATTTTAACAAAATATGTTTTATTAATAAGTTAACGTGTTTCCTTTCCAAATTTATTTTTCACACCATTAGCTACAAGAAAATGATGCACAAATATAGTTCTGCCGTAGGCTCACGCTGTGCATTTTCATTTTCTATTCTAGGGATTGGAAAGCAGTGGTTGGTGGGAAGTAAAGGTGCTCCTTGACTAGGGCACTGCACCGGTGTCTTCTGGTTGCTTAGGAGTGAAAGATGTGTTTTGTGTGGGAAACACACTCAATGTTGATGTGTTCATTAGAACTAATAGTGAGTGTAGGAGGCTCTTATTGCAGGTATACTGTTTCCCAGTGAGGACCAAGGGATATTTATGGGTTTGTGTATGTCTATGCATGTATAGCATTAACTGAGGCTTACTGAACCTTATGAAGTACCTCTCTGGCATGGTACTTCAGTAAACCATCTGTTACAGATAGGTACCTATGACCAGAGAGCTGTTTTGCACCTTGGATTTTCTCTTCCTAAGAGATAAACATGTTGGGTGTTCTTTGATCAGTGTATTTGGTGCTTGTGTTTTTTAACTCTGTCTCCTTTCTCTTCACTCTGTGCCACTTGGTGCATCATCTTTCTTGCATCCAAGTAGCGATTGGGTGATAATACCTAACATACTTGAAAAGAAAAAGAGAGGAAAACCTTGGTATTTACCAGAAAAAGTTCCTAACATGCAAATGATACAGGTGATGGATAGGAATATGCTGTATCCAGACCCTTTTCCTAGACAGTTTTGCAACAACATATTTATACTTTTTTTTTAACAAACCCATTGGTGTGTGTTATACAATTAACTTATTCCTAGCGGATTCTTTTTATTTTTGTTCACAGCATTTTGCCTCTATCCTTCCTACAGAAGTGCAGCATCTTGTAAAGGTCTTGAAGTTTCTTGTAACCTGCATGCTTCAGCTTAGAGTTAATTGTGGCTACAGTGGCACACTTTATTTTATAATCATCCATTTTTGCACATCCATCCCTTTTATATTTTTCTTCTAAATTGTGAATGACTAACTTTATGTAACAAAGTACACATGTACATTTTTTTCCTGCTTTTTAGATATTGACTAAGTGCCTCTTACAGCTGAATTGATATGCTGCTATATGGTCTTTGTTTGCACCCAGAACTTTGGAGTAAAGAGAGAAACCAATAACAAAAAAGCACAACCCAAGCCCCCTCCAGTGATGAAAATGTGAAAGTTTGGCTTTTGATTGTAATGGCTGTTGTTAAGAGATAGCAGTGACCCATTTTCGCCTGTTGCTGTGTGATAGTTTTGAGGTATCTTTTAGTTTGTTTTTATTTAAAATAAACTTCTAAATGTTTGTGGGTTTTTTTCTCTTGCTCCCTTTTCCTTACACTCTTAAAATTCAGGAAGATGAAAGTGAAGAAGAACCCAAGTTGAAGTATGAACGGCTTTCTAATGGAGTGACTGAAATTCTCCAGAAGGATGCAGCCAGCTGCATGACGGTGCATGAAAAGGTATTGTATGCCTTTGTGGCAGAGATAGAACTTCTGCTTGGTTATATATATTTATCTGTCCTTATAATGCATCAGTATATTTCTGGTAGAAGTGCTGCCAAATCTAGATGTGCCATGCAAGCCAACACTAATAAAACCAAAATTAATAGTAAACCTGTGTTGAACGATCCACACTTTCTCACTGAGAAAATGAGGTGAGAATTCGTAGTACAGTGATTTGTTAGATGGGGTGTTTATATAAGCCACTGGGAAAATGCTCATTCGATTTTAATTATGGAGAGCATTATGAACTAGAATTGGGTTACAGTCCCAACTTTCCTTTATTCAGGAAGGAAGTTGGCATATTCAGTGCTTATTTGTATAGCCTGGGTCACTGAAGATGTCTGTCTTCATGCCAGGGGCCAGCTTAACGTATATTCAGCTGGGTTTCCGTTAACACAGTGTAGAAGAAAGTAATTACAGTATTCCTTTTTTGTTTGTTTGGGGGTTTTGGGGACATGCCATAGTCACACTTCCCTGTTCCCTTTCCCTGAATCAATATGTTAAAAACAAGGAGAGGGAATGCACATGCTGTAATACCAGTAAGGTTTGAGACATACGAGAGAATGAAAGAGAGAAAGTGAAGAACACTTTAAAACACTTTAAAATATTGAGGAATGCTGAAGAGCATTGAAAGTATGAGTTAATGATTTGTCAAGTAACTATTAGTATGTAAAACATAATAGCTATTTTCTGAATGTATAATTTTTCACAGCCAGTAGTAGCTCCTTAAAGTTATTGTTGAGGGATCTATCTCTGTTATTTGGCTGTATTTTTAGATTGACTTGTGCTGTGTTTCTTTTTACTCAAAGGACTGTTGCCATGGCTCAAGAGGCTCTTAAGATGAAGCTTGTATTTTAACTGTGCGAATGAAAACAATAAGTCTTTTTAAAATGTTTTTGACAACTTAGAATTACACAGATATTTGGAAAATTGGCAAGCATTTCCTCCTGGTCTGTGGCCTGTTTGTGTTACCTTTTTTCCGTGAGCTTCAGGTACATTTTGAAAGCTGAGAGTTGAACAGGATTTTTCTATAAGGATGTGCACAGATACAGCTTTTAACTATAGTGTCACAAAGAGTGACAATACAGGAAAGCTGTTTAAGTATCCCAGCGCTTTTAGTTTTCCAGTAAACTAGATACACTATTTATGAGAAAGATCAATATTGTTAGAAGCTAGGTACTGGAGTCTTTTAGGAATAGGTCTCTTAAAACAGAGGGCTTAAAAAACAAAGCTGGGTTATAGGTCTTGCAAGGGTGTTTTCTGTTTTGTTCAGTTTTTGGGTGTTTTTTTTTTTCCCCTGCAAGAGCTGGAAAAGCCCTGCTAAAGAGTCATCATTAGCAAAATTATACAGTACTATGTAAAATATGCCTCTGATTAAAGCAGTTTAACTTTGCTGGGAATCCTGAAAATCTGGCTTCTGTATTCAGACTAATTTCCCCTCAGAATTTTTTTTTTCTTTTCACTGCTAAAGCATCATATTTTCACCAGGCTTGCTGTCTGCACTGGATGACTAATCGTCATGGCACCTGGTGCATTCAAGCAGGCCTGTGCAGTGGAATAGTCATACCTAGTTATGTCTGCACACCTGATGTTTTATTAACCAGTATTGATTTTTTTACCCGGGGGACTTTTTTCTTCCTGAAAAAAGGCAACCTTGCAGGAGTGAAAGGCATTGCAGGGGATGAATTTCTAATGAACCCCTTCTTTCCCTTTCTTGACTCCTTTTAATGTGGCTTCATATTTTAAGTGCCTGAACTGAAATTTCATTTTAAGCAATTCCATTTTGATAAATCCTTTTAAACCTTGACTTTCTGTAAGGTTATTTTTTAAAGATTGTGCTGCCTGACTGACACGCTTAGCAGTGCCTGTAAATTTGAGCATTTCATTATAGGTTGCAATGAAGCATGCTCACATGCAGTGAAATACAGAGAATTGAGGAGCCTAGACTATTTGAGTAATGCTGAAAGGAGGGGAGGGAATAAAAGAAACCGCTGTCATAAATCAAGTAGTACCAAAGTTCTTCCTTTTCTGTTTAGATGTAGTTCACATGGTTCAATTAACAGCAGATCTCTCAGAATCAATTCCCTTCTTGTTTATATCAAAATAAGTTTGTGATAACGTGCATTTGTGTGGAGATTTCTTTATTTTGCCTCTGTTTTTTAGAATTAAACTCCAGAGATTTCTGAGGATAAGTGTATTTGTCTTGAGAGTGTTCAATGTTAGGAGTGTTACTCCATGAAGGAAAGCAAACCCAGTGGTTATCTGTGTGCTCAAAAGGACTGTAAGAGACCTTCCGTAGTTTAGCAATATTTTACCAGTGGCTTACTGGTGGTCTTTTGTTGTGTTTGAACATTTTGTTTTTATGTTAACGATGAAGGAGAATTAAAAGTAAAGCCCAAATGAAACCATTATGATCGAAACAAAGCTGCGCAAAGGATCTAGGAACTATTTCAGGTCTGTGTTGGTCCTTGCTTTCACGCTGCATTTTTAATTTGCTGCCACAGCCCATCAGGCAGAGTGTACGGACTGCAGACACGCCATTAGTTGTCAGTGGATGAGGGTCCTCATGACTCATTCTGACAGCTAACTTGCACTATCACAGTAATAGGGGCTTGAAGCCCTGTTTTATTCTTTAGGTGCAGTTAAAATAACCTTTGTCTATAGAAGGTGGGTTGGTTGGTTGGTTGTTTTTTTTCCCCGGTGCTGCTAATCATTAATCTGCTAAACATCCTGGAGTTCATTTAGCATTGCTGTAGTTTTGGTTGCGATGTCTTTGTGTTGATGTAATCAGTCTCTTTCTTTTACAGTTTTTGGCACTGGGAACACATTATGGCAAAGTTTATTTACTTGATGTCCAGGGGAACATCACACAGAAGTTTGATGTTGTAAGTATGGCGTTATTCAGAACACATCTACTAGGATGTAAAAATGCTGTGATGTACTAAGTAAGTTAAAGCTCTTGTTACACCTGAAATCTTACTAATGCATTTCATGAGCTCCCTCCCCATAACATAAGAGGCAGTGTATGGGCCTTGCAAAAAGAAGTTACACTGGATGGTTTTGTGATAAGCACATCTCAGTTTACATGTAATAAACTTTCTTTGTGAAGACTGAAGAGGAAATACGTATTTATGATTGTAAATGGCTATTGTTATTAATTATGTAATCTGGAGGCTCATGACTTCCATAAGGCATGAGCCTGCTCATTAGGTGACTATTGTCAGTTGTTAGTGTGTGCACTATCATCTTATCTAGTTGCCACAAGTAATTGAAAATTGATTGATTGCCTTGCTGGTTCAGTTTATCTACTGCAAATATATAACGCTAATATTTTATGTGAATGTTTTGAAGCTTGGACTCTTAAGGGATTGTATTGATTGAAGGAGAAGAAGCAGACTTTTTCCTTGTTGTGGTTCCTTATATTAGGGGATGAATTAAATGCTAGGTTTAAGGCTCTGTTCTAGAGTATTATATGTTCCTTTTAATTGTGGATATTTGTTGATTATTTTTTGTTTTATTTTTTAATATCTCATTTTCAAATTCCCTGTCTTCCATGGGAGATGAGAGGAAGAGAATTAGCGATTTTTTTTTTTCTCCTGGCATTGTCACAAAATCTAGTAGCCAAGCATTGTGTTTTTGTAGCAGTGTCGGCACTTGTCAGAGTAGCCATCACAAGATGTTGACATGTTTGCAAAGAGAACGTATGTTCTAAAGCTGACCCGGCTAGCTGCATGGGAGGGGTGAAAGGTTTTTTTTATATTTTTGAAAAATCTAATTATGCAGTTGTGCAAGACGGGGGTGGGGGGAGAGGGAAGTCAAAGCCAAAACCTAGACTCCTAGGCACAACCTTTGGAGGAAATTTTATATATAGCGTTGGTCAGATTGACTAGGACCTCACTGGGTATTAATGAAAGTCAAGCTAATTATGTTCTTCTGTTTCTTTTAACTTTGTATGTTCATCAGCCCCACAGAGGAGATGCTGACTGCATTTCAAAAGAGGAAAAGCTTTTGGTGTCTCCCTTACAGTTCTGATGACTTTACATGTATGCTGCTTGCTAAAGACACGGTTTTGTTCTCTCCAAATTAATTTATTTGGGGCAGGCAGGATTAAAGTGTACCTGAGTTCTTCTCTTCCATCTCTGCAGTAGAGATGTTGTCTACTAAAGACTATAAAAATACTAGCATTCTCTTTGTACCCACCAACTCAAATCTGCTATTCTTTTCTTTACTTTTCCTTAATAAAAAGTCCTACTAGTGCCTGCTGGGAGGGTGGTTTCTTATGATGAAGTTAAGGGTGGGCTACATAAACCATTTTCAGCTCTACAGTGCGTGCTTGGTTATCCCTTTTCCAAACTTAGACTGCTTCAGGGTGAAGATTTTTTTTGTTGTGTCTTCTTACAGAGATGGAAATGATTTCTTTCTAAACTATTGTTTTGAGTACAAACTGCTTTTTTGAGATGGAGAATAGGAAAAAGAAATGTTCCTTGGATTCTGTTCTTAATGTTTCTGTCTCTTTTCGTAACGTACGAGTCTCCAGTGCAGCAGATAAACTGTATCATAGATCCAGGTGGAAAGGGTGCTGCTTTTTTTTTCTCTTTTTTGCAGTTTGAAGAAAACTTATTTTGATCCAGGACCACTTGTCTTTAAAAGAAAAGTTTTCCAAGGAGCTAAGTGTTGTAGAACAGAATGGGCTGCCTATCTGAGAAGGAAAGCAGCTCTGTGACATCCTTGGCTGCTTAAACAGAGTTTTCTGAATGTTGTCAGCTGTTGAACCCGTAGACAGCTTATTCTGAACTAGCTGCTGTATGTCAGAATATTTTCCTTCTCACCTGAACTTTTCAAGACCTTGGACTGCAGACTAGAAGCGTTGTTATCAAAACGTTTGGTGAGGTCTTCCTTCTTGTCTCTCCTACCAATGCCTGTTTACTGTCTCTCCTTCTGGGGAATTTGCATTAGAGCATTGCCATGTTGTAAATTCCAAATAAAACCTAACCCTTTCTTGAGAAGAAAGTGAACCACTTCCTGAAGTCCTGTAGATGCAAAGCATTTCTTGTAAATGCGCTAGGGCAAAGAGTATTTTCTCTAGCGGCATTTTCTCCGGTTCTTTGTTGGATCCAAAATGAGCAAATTCCTTCTGAGAAGCATTTCCACTGGTGGAATGGCAGATATGGTTTTACCTTAAAGTTGTAAATAGGAGATGTATCTGTTGTCACTAATTTCTGGAAATTAGTAGTGTATAAAAATTGTTCCGAGTAAATAAAATAGTCTCTCATTAAAGCGCAAGTAATATTACTGCTGAAATCTTTTCATTGTTTGCAGTAAACAGTGTACCTGGGGAGTGACTTTTACATATTTTTCTTTTTGAAAGAGTCTTTTCAGCAGATGTTTTCTGTCTTGTGAGATGGCAGAAATGAATAGTAAGGATAGCCATGTGAAGCACTTTGTCTGAAAGAAATCAGTTCTGTAATTCAAGGAATTGAGTCTTTATCTGTATTTTTCAGGTGTTTGGGCTTTTTAAAGCTAAGTTGGAGAATATAAAAATTAATTACTTTTCTGTACGTCTAAGTCTGTTAAATGTTTAAACAGAAAAAACAAACCATACACAGGAAACTTGAAAAGTCACTAGATCTGACATAGTGTTAGTATGTGAAATAAACTGGAATGAAGAGAGGGGGTTTTATTTTAACTTTTTTTTAAATTTATTTTAATGGCAAGTTCATATTCAATATATGTAGAAAATACTATTACTGCTACTGTAGTCCTCTTGATTTCCATTTTTCCTTCCTAATCTCGGGTAACATTGTTCAATAATATAAATGGGCTTGGAAATTGAAGATATAAGAATTTTGTGCTTATAATAAATCTTTTATTTTCCATATTGGCTCACATCTGAATTTAAGCCAAATTGTAAAACAGAAATAGAGAGTAATCTCGGAGGATTTACAGCATAACTACTTTATCATGTCTCCAGCTCCTGTGAACTTTGAGGGAGAAAACTCAAAGCTATGTTGCATAATCTCCAAAATGGTCAATTTTTGAATGATGACCCTCCTGTTGAAGACTGAATGTGTTCAGCATTTTAAATTGCTAAAAACAGCTGTAAGGAACACTAAAATTTAAGGCCTGGCATCCCTAAAAGTTCTGCTATTGTAACACACTTGCTTATTTGTTGTTTAAAAAAACCCAGAGCTTTTAGGACTTCACTCTGTAATGTCCATCGCAACAAAACAGTGTGGGTAACCTGAATTGCAAATACTGGCCCTAGTGCTGCAAAGACTTAATCATGTGCTCTGCTTTGACCTGTAAATATTCACAGAGGCTTCTGTGAAACTTAATGTAGACAACTAAAAAGTCTTTTTAGAAGAGAGTCTTGCTCTTATGCTGCTCTTAAAATGCCTGATGCTGGATCCTGTGCCAGGCGACGGCCAGTCTTTTCAGGTTTGCAACTCCTCTTGTCAACAGCAGTGGAAAAGTGTTCTTTGAAACTGGTGTGGGAGACTTTTGGTTTGGGGAGGACTGAGAGACAGGAATTTGAGGATTTTGGCCTTGGTGCACACTTCTGCTCTCATATGATCCCTCTTTCCTCCTTGTCTAGTGTGTTTTTAGCTCTTACCAGCATGGCTGTCTTTGACGATGTCAGCCACCTAAGATTAACTGATATGCATCCTCAAATAATGTATGTTTGACAAACTGGTGTTCTCTTGTATTAGGGTTCAGTGCATTGAGTGAGATGAAATGTGTCAAATGCATTGAAAATTATTACTAAAAGGCAACAAGAAGGGGGGAAAAAAAAAGCCTGTTAATGCCACTGACAAAGGATGATGCAGGACTGATTCACAGCATGTTAATTCCAAATGCCTTTCCATCTATCTTTTCTTCTTAGACTGTCTACAATTTATTAATATAATTATTGCCTCAACTGACATCTTGTGGATTAAGGACTTGTGGATATGAAGAAAGCTGTACAAACATGTTTAGTTAAGTAACAAATCAAAAACCTTTCAAAGGGTAAGAAAACCTGCCCCCATTCTGGTCTTCTAATAAACATCAAGCTTAAAGCAAAAATGGTAAGAAGTCTTGGCTGGTGCCAGTGATATTCTGTGAGATGGGGAAACATCGCCTATTTTACAAGTGGGGAGGGTTTAAATGTTTAATGCATTGGAGGTGTTTCAGAGGTGATGCATGAGCCTAGAAAACCATGTAAATAGTGTTTTAAAGCTTCTGTTAGTGCAAAGAAATTGAAGTCCTTTTAGCATGCAACATTTGTGAGCTATTCAAGAGTGCTGGAATTTCAGAAAGAATGAAACTTTAAGTAGAGGCCCCTTCTCACAGCATTTCTTTTTACCATGTATTTTTTTCCTGGCCTCACCATTTTTTTTCCTAATTGTCTCACGTTGTGTAGCACTAAATGTTTCTTTATGTTTTTTTAATTGGAGTGGCAGAAATCCAAAAATCACTGGGTCATCTCTGCTACCTTGAAAAATTAAAGGGGAGTTCCTTTCGTGGTGGTATTGTTGCCCTTGGGTGTATTAAAGCACTTGCCAGCCTCTGGAACAAGTGTGGTTTTGCTTGCTTGAAGGTCAGTCAGTGGCCTGTTGGTTTTGCTGATAACTCAGCAGGTTGCAAATAAAATGTCAGAGGTTTCTGTTGGCTTGACGTGCTTTTGAAAGAGTTTAATTGCTAACAAGAAAAACGTATTTCTAATAAAGCAACAGCTGTTGTTAAGCACTAAATGCTATTGCTGGAAATTATGCGGAGCCCACTAACTGCTGAGAGAGATAATGAAGCATCTTTCAATGGGTAAGGTAACTTTTAGCATTTGATTGTATAATGAAGAAGTTACTTGGAGTGGAACTTTACATGAGAGTTTAAGACTAAGATGATATAAGTGTCACTTATTTTGACAGGCTACTTAAAATTTCCTGTTTATTACTTTAACTACATCATTTTAGTTGTCACTGTCAGACTATGAAAGAAGACTTAGTCGGGAAATGAAATGAAGCAACAGAATTCAGAATGAAGATCTGGGTAGCTCTGTGTTAGAATTTGCAGGGTGTCACTGCACCTGTTATTTGAAGCTGAAATCCTGTGTTTTGTACAAAACCAAGTGGGTTGCTATAAATGTAAGCTCCCAAAGCCAAAGTAAAAATTAAGGTTTTGTTAGGAGCGAGCGTCTATACAGGGAAAAGGTTTCCTTCCCCTCCGTCTGACCTCCCACCCAAATGGGTGGTGCAGTCCTACGGCTTAAATGCTTTAACCCCTAGTGCTGCCTGATGGAAAAACTGGAGAAAAGTGACATCCTTTGGGATTTTGCTCTTAAGACTTGGATGTCTACAACCAATTTAATAGCCTTTCTTCTGCTTCCATCTACCTGTCTCTTCCTTTTAACTGCAGATGATTTGGAAATCCAGAGGTTTTTACGGTTGTTGTGGGAGTAACTCAGATGGCCTTTGGAGTCTGGCTTTTTGGCTGTTATAAAGGCTTGGAAAGCATGTCTTGTGATGTTTGTTCTGGCACTTGCTTGTTAGGTTGTTTGTGACCTGGAGTGTTTTCCCTGGGGTGGGAACTGTGGAGCTATTGAAGACTAAGACCCTTCCTTGGCAGGAATCATGGTGTACCTGGTTGTCTCTGTCACTGGATGAGAAGTGAGGTAGCTTGCCTAGACCGGCAAAAATTGTGGTGTCAGGGCCATTATTCCATAGGTCTAGAAAGGTTTCTTGTCTGACATGACTGAAACAAAAAGAACCTTTTGCAGATCATCTTTGTATGCACTGTATCTAACTTTCCTTTGAAGGGAATGTTGCTTGAATTTTTACTTAAACAAAGATCAGATGGATGTGGAAGGCATTACTAGAGAAGTTACTTGGAGTATGGATGAAACATGGGAGTTTTAAACAATTGTAGTATCATGTATGATTATTTTTTATAAGCTCAAAACTCAGGAAAGCTTGACCATTTCATTGCATTATTCTTTCAAGCTTATAGCTTGCAATAACTCTGTAGCTTAGCGCAGAATAATGTAAAAAGTTTCGTTGGAAGTATGGTTTCAGCTACGGAAGGTCTTGTATGGTCCAGCCATTTATTTCTTGAATGCTGTTAGCTCATGCGAGTCAAATGCATGCTTGTGCAGTCACAAACAGTAACATGTATGCTATAGATTAAATTTATTTCAGTTAAAGTATAAAGCCTGTGTACTTTATCAGCTGTTTCTGGGACTGCAATTGTTTCTGCCTTCTCTGAACTTTTCAGCAGCTGTGTTGCCCCATGTACCTTCTTTTGAGAAGGATGTCAGCTGCTTCCTTAGACTAATCCTTCTACAACTATATTACTGTCCAAATGCATATTGCTTTTCCTCTGTTTTTTGACATAGAAGCACAGGAAGAAGTTTCCCTTTTTTCTCCAGTATCAGTCACGTTTCTACAGAGTGGGTATCCTGTTGTCTGTCAGTCGCATTTCATGACCAACTCTAAAGGTATTACATTTAAGGTACCTTCACAGCCCTCTTTAATGTCACTGATTTCAGTAACAGTTTGTTAATGTCACCTCCTAATGAGGTAGAGGGCTGTGACGGAATGCTGTTTTGTCGTAATCATCTGGACGTAGCAAAAATTCAGTTTCTGTTGACTTGGTAGGGTCCTATCATATTCTGCATGTTGTCTTAAAAAAAATTGAAATCTGGAAAATTCTAGGGGGAAAAAATATCTCCTTATGGGAGAATGCTAAACACGAAAGACATTACTACTGTAGTATTTAATACAGCATTGTTGGTCAATGAAAGGGCAAAGATGCCAATGTATTCTTAATTTTTTTTGACCAGGCCTTGTAGGAACTCTGAGCCTATTTTTGTGAAAGATCAAGTAGAGGACCTTACTGTAATTCTGCTAAGTGAATTTACATGTAGCATTTTCAAATATTTTTGAACAAAATTAGGACATTATGCAGAAACATCAAAATCATCAAACCAATTTTTTTTCCTCTTCTAATTCTTTCACCATCCAGGTTTGGTAACATTTGCTGTTTGAATGTATGCTACATCTTGTGATTATTTAGAAAATGTAGTTTGCGTTTGCAGCTGTTACTGACCTCTCTTCTAAAAAATTGCCCTATGTGCCATAATTTGACAACAATATTAGGCAGCAAAGTTTATTTGCTTTTTAGAAAAACACAGAAACATTGTTTCTAATTTCAAAGACATATTAAATAACCGTGCACAATAATATTTTTTCATCTGTGGTTTAAGCAAAATATTACTTTTCTAGAGTGCAATTTGCTCTTAAAGCCTCCAAAGACTCCCCAAAATTTTTAAACTGTTAAATAAGGAATATACTTTTCTGTGCCTTCCAGAGGCTTAGTCCCTGACAGAAAGACTAGGTGCTGCTAGGTTTTTCTGCCTTGTACTACTTGTTGGTATTTGAAGAACCACAGATGCTTACCATCAGGGACATCCCTGCCCTACTGGGAACTTTCTGGTTTGACCAGGTGATGTTGACTGGCACAAGACATATGTTCAGTGATTCACCGCTTCCTTTTTCCAGTTATCTCAGAAACATATTGTGCCATATCGTCTGATACCCCCCTAAACGCTCTTTGCTGATATATAGCTGGACCACTGGGCCAAGCTGCTCTAGAGTTTTTATTAGCAGCAATGAAATGGCTAGTTTCAGGTAGCACTGATGAAGTCTTTTCATAAAAGACTGATAACAGACATGCCTCTTCTAAACCCTAACAACCTTTAAAAGCATAGGGAGGATTTGGAAAGGTTTGATTCCTAAGAGGCTAGTATACTGCTGATTCCTGGAGCTGTTTTCCTTCCAAATAGTATGCTATACCTGGGTGGCATTTTTCTGTATACGGAAGGCAGGCACTTAGGTGCACATATACAAAATAATAGCAGTTTGCTTGTCAGAATTATTCAGAGTTCTGGCATTAATAAAATATTGTTTGCATTAGAAAATGTTTTCCTAGTTAGAAAGTCCAAAGCAACTGTGTTCTGGAGGACAATGTTTTTTATACAGGTTGACATTAATGATAGACCTACAGCCCTTTGTTTCCATTAACAATAAAAATACAGCACTATTAAAAACGCAGAATGACATAACAGGGGCATAATATGATGGACAAAACATGAAGGCAAAACTAAGTATTTTTTTCCATAGGGGATAAGATATTATTGATAATGAACTGTGTAAATCTGATAAAGATTCCTTTCTGAAGGATGAGACTTATTTGTTTTAAAAGACGTGACAGTGTGCATAGCAGTTGTTTATTGCGCTCCTGATGGAATGCTAAACGTGAACAGTCCAGGTTTGACCAGTCTTCGGTATTAATTCCCTCAGCGTGGCTGTGACAAAAGTAGCCGCTTTTAAGCTGACCATTTCCACTCTGATGCTGCCGAGGAAGCTAATTCCACTCTGTTTCCTGTGACATAGAGAAATAAAAGCATAAGAAATTTCAGAAATCAGTATTTTGGTGTTGGAAGGTTGACCACTAACCATAAACCGGGTGCTAATTGAGGTCTGTAGTTGCTGCAGGTCTTGGTGGTTTTGAAGATAGGAGCTGTGAAATGTGAGCAGTTTAAAGATGGAGGAATGAATGAATCTGTTTGCTTTTCTGATCTGCTTTAAGTTTATTATAAGCAATCATGTCTGTGCTTCAATGGTATTGAAATAGAGTCTGTTTGTGTGTAAATGCATTGAGGAAGTTGCACAGGATCGATTCATCTTCACCAGGAATATGACTAGTTATGTTGTTTTCAACTGGAAAAGGGAATTAATTCCTTTTACAGTATTTCTGCTTCTGTCTGATTCCATCAGTGAGATATCTTTTCACTGATTTCAGTAGCCACAGGGTTGGGAACATTGTCTATGGTGGAATGATTGACAGGCTAAAATAACTGGAAGAAATACTTAGTGCAGTTTTTCATTGCAGGAGCTGATAGAAGGAAGAAAACTATGTAGTTGTGGAGAAAATGATGGCTACGTTTTGGAACATATGGAGAAGCAGAGATGCCAGGTTCCATGTGGTCATGTCCTCTGTCCTGTGTTAGGGTCAGGGAGGGAGATGAGAGTCATGGCTGTTGTGAAGACCTTCCTGGAAATGAGATTGACACAACAGTGCGTGCCCCCTGAGAAGAAAGTGAAGGGCCTCTTTGCTTCTTTAGAAGTTCTTTGGTCAAAGCACCAATAAAATAATCTCTAAAAAGAAAACCTGTCCTGACAAGAACTTGCACTGTATGACCTGGTTGGCCTTTCTCATTGATCACGTCTCTGAAATGTGGCTTATCAAGAAATGAAGAAAAATGTCATACTTTCCACTATTTGGGCAGAATTCTACAAAATCCTATTAAATACATTAATGATGGTGTTGGTATTCTGTTAGAAGCAAGCTGTGAAAGCACCCCAGTAAGTTTCATCCTCAGAGGTTATGTTTTTTGGTTTGTTCTTCAAAGCCTAATTTATAGTTCAGTAGCCTGTGTGGAAAATTAATGCTTAGTGATGAATTCACCAAGTTCATTGTGCTTGGGGAACTGTTCTGAAAAGAAACCAGTTAGAGAAATCAGTAAGTTGAACCTCCAGATTGCCTGGGATAAGTCTTCTCCCATGCCGTGTGGGGCCTTCCAAGGAAGGTGTCTGTAGTCATCATCTGCAGCCCTTCCTCAGCCCTTCTCGTGGGTGTGCGATGGGCAATACTGCTTCGTATTCTCAGGTGGCTTTAATACACAGATAGCAACAAAGAAGTAGAGGCAGGCTTAAGACATACCATCGTTCAAGCTCTATGGTTATACAGTGGATGGCGAAGGGGACCTGAGGAGAGGAGGAAACGGGAGTAGTTTGTTTGCTTTGGCACAGAGCTCCTAGGAGGGTATCTCCTTACACACCAGTGCTTTAATAGAAAAGAGATTCTCCTTTGGATCTGTCAGGAATTAGCTAATGGTTAAACGCTGCTAGGAAGCAGTGTAGGTTTTCAATATAGATTTGTTTTTGTTAATAGTTCCATCATTCCTAGACAAGCATTCTGATTATCTAGCAACTACTCTAGATTTAGGGAGATTGCTTGTTAATTTTTTTTTTCCTTGGATGTGTTTTTTCTTTTTTCTTAGTCCCTGTAGTTGACAAACAAGATTAAGGGATTCACTGATGTGGAAAATATTGAAATCACTGTAGGCTTTTTGGTCTTTCTCACTTTCTCAGACTATATATGAGAGACTCCTTGTCCTCATATTCCCTTAGCTTTAGACAAGCTTTTGAGATCTTTCTTTTTTGTAGGCAAGGTCTGCCTTCCTGCAGACAAAATAAAAAGTTAATGTTGTTATTGTTCTGTGTCCCAGACCTCGTCACTCTCCCCAGCTTTCCACCCTCCCTTTTCTTCTAACCAATATAATCTCCCATTTTTCATTTGAAGAATGACAGATTCAAGAGTGTTATAGGAAAAGCACTGGAGCAGCAGTCCTCACTTACTTATCAGAATTTGGCTGCCAGTATTGTTGAACAAAACCTCTTTAGCGTGGTTATTAGTAAATTTTCATCAAATGAAAATTTAAGTGTTGTAGATTCAGAGTATACTACTTCTATTGCAGGCAGTGGTGAATGGCTTATTCTGTAACTTTTAAAGCTACCTTTTCAATGTAAACCTTTGTGTTACTATTATGTTTCTCAGCTGTGTATAAACACATAGATGTGTTTGTACTTTTTACCTTGATAGAGGTAAACCATGATACAGCATCAGAATTTGTTTTTCTGAGTTGCTTTTCCCTCTATTGTAATAGTAAAACTCTACAAATATGCAAAATATGCATAAGTCAGTGCAGCGCTGCAGCATCTGGGGCAAGAAAAGTGCATGGGTTCAATTTCTTCTTTTTCAAGGTAGTTCCTCATTACAAGAGATCCCTGGGCATCAGTGTTCTGAAGTCAAAACAGGTGGGAGAAACAACGTGTAGTACACTTGTGCTTAGCTGTTGCACACCTGTGTTTCTTTCCTTTTTTTTTATTAGTTGAAGACTCTCTCACTATCTGTTTTATTTGCTGTCACCTCCTATCGCTTCCCAAAATGAAAGGCCCTGAAAAGTAGAAGTCCTTTTTTGACAAGTTGGGTAAACGAGGTGGGCTGAGGGTATCATTTTTGAATGGAAAGGCACCCTTGGAGAAAGAGAATATTCAGTACTTGCCTAGGTTTGTGGGGTTTTTTTCCCCAACAGTCTTAAAAGCCTTGTCTGTTTCTCGTAATTCATTGGTGTCAGTGTGTATGGAATGTCTGATTTACAGATGTAAAAGCTGAAGAGTTGGGGCTCTATTCAAAATGAGTTCCTTATCCTACCTAGAGTAAGGCTTGTATTTTGAGATAATCTTAGCTTAGTTATGACAATAACTGAGGCAGTTTCTGTTTACAAATCAGTATTTTGCACTTGGATACCTCCACCACGGTGGAAATAATACAAATTATTTTATTGTATTGGGCTAACTTTTTAAGCAGTGGGTTGATTGGTCATATTGCTGTACATTGGAGTTTTACAGGCTTGTTTATGTGAATGTCGTGCAGATGGAAACATATGAATAAAATAAAAGTAGGCACTTGTAGGAGACAATTTTTTTGTTACAATTCAGACTATGTACATACGATTTGCCTTGGTATGGAGAGCAGCTACCCAGTGGTTATGTAGATCCAGATTGATATTAATATAGCGGAAAAGACCTATGGGTGTTTTTCTTCTTTGGGGGGGGTGTGTGTGTATAGATAGATAAATAAAAATGTTTGGGTTATTCCAGGAAAAGTTTCTGAAAATTCTTTTTAAAGAATGGATGAAAATGCTGCTTAAGGAGGTTGTATTAGCGATGGGAACCTCTTGAAGTCAAATGAGCTTTGCTGTAAGTATGATTGAACACTGCTTTGCTTTTCACACTCCTAATGTGTGTGTTGCTTGCCTGCTAACCGTGACTAAAAGGCATGAAGTCACAGGCAACTATTAAAACGTTTAGATTCCTAGCTTGTAAATATTGCATTTCTCACAGAATTGGAGTGAAATCCAGTCTTATGTTTCTGGTTCATCCACTTCATATCCATTGGGATGCAGCATTTGTGAAAGAATCAATTATCCATTTGTTAGTCAGAGGAGCTTTACAAATTATACATTAGCAGATTGATTTCTCTGGTTCAGCATTGGGGGACTGATAGTATAAGGTGAGTTGACGATGAGTGTCAGGGGAGAAGGAGTTGCCACAAAGAACACAATTAAAAGAAGCTTTCTGAGTGGCTGTGAATTTACTCCTAATTGAAGAGCTGACATAATCCATACTAAGTGCGTTTTTTTTCAAGCATTTTACATTAGATAATTGATTATCACATGAGTTTGGTGGTGGATACTTGATTTTTCCTTTCCTTTAAATTTAGGATTTTGCAAAAGCCTGCCTTTAGATCTTTATGTGCAAGATGCCTGCTAGCTTTTTCTCCCTCTCCCTAAACTTTTCTTTCTTCCATTAAGGTAACATTTTTTTGTTCTATAGTGTCAGCTTGACATTATTGATTTTTGACCAGTCAAACTTACTTATGTTGTCCAGAATTCCAAACATGTCTCCATCAGAAAGAAAACTGCAGCTAATGAAAATTCAGCTGAAAGCGTTTCTTCCTTCTTTGCCAGAACTTCCACACTGTATGAAATTTTGAAGCTGTTCCCAGGTTAATCATCTCAGTGTATTTCCCTTCCTAACAAGATCTTTCTCATTGCACGATTTGAAATATGTTGCTTTAGAAATACTGTGTGCGTTACTATTATTTATACAGTACTAGAAGCATCATCATGACCACAAAGAAGTTGTGTGATTTTTACCTGTTTGGCCTAAAGCTAGAGGTCCTGATTAGGTTAAAAAAAAATTACCCAATGTAGTGCTAACTAAGTAATTATTAGGAATTTCCTCAACATTTTATATGCAACTACCTGTGGTTTTATGGCATGGGGTTTAAGATTAGATCATCTCTTAATTGGGTAATATTTGCATGGATTAATGTTCCTAATTTTTAGATTGACACTTGGTCCTCAGATTGCTGTTGTAATTTTTGTTTTTTAATATGGTGCCTGTAAATTTGGGCAGGTTTTTTCCTCACTCATTTAAAATACCTTTAAAACAGTCAACTGACCAAACCTTAGAGCATATCCTGGGTGCAACTGTATCAAATGATGAGTCTTCCTGATTGTGATGAGTGAGTGACTACCTTTGTCCTCTCTAACCTTGAGTGAGTCTTCATCTTTTGTTGACCTGTAAAGGTGGATGTTGCAGGAAGGGCATTTATTCTCTCTACTTTAAAAACCCAAACCTATTTTCTTTTGCCAGACAAATTAAACTCTTAAGTGGGTTAGCTGGAATAAGATTTTAAAAAAAAACACAAGGGAAAGACAGTTGTAACTCCATGGCTGAGTTGGTAACATTTAATAAATATAAAAAATAAAAGCAGGGTGAGGGAGGGTAACCCACAGAATTATTTGTGCTCCACTTTTCTGAAATATCAGAATTATCCACAGGGTGTTGGCAGGGCATAAATACAACTAAATTTGAAATGGTAAGTAACTTTGACTGGCACAGCAGTATATTTATAAAAATAATTGATATGAAAAGATGAATTGGAACTGATTCTAGAAGAAAAACTTTAGATAACAGATGTACCAATTTTATTCGTGGTCTTTTATTTCTTATTTCTTGGAGTTTTATATAAAAATCTTACAGCTTTCCAGTCGAATGTAGTTCTGGAAATGGTAGGCTTGGCTGTTACTCAGCTCTGAACAAGAAGATCCTGGTGTTAGCTATTCTTGCTGGAACTTTATTTTAAAATGTATTTAATATTCTGTTTTTAAGTTCATGGTCTCTCATCACTTGCTGAGCTCCATAGAAGGTTCTGACTGGTAAAGTCAGTGAACAGGCTAGTAGCCAATAGTGGCAATTCAACTCGAGTGCTGAAAAAAAATTTACTCTGCTTTGCCTTGTGTACATTATCTAGAATAGCATCTCCTGTTGGAACTTAGCATCAGGTTTGTGTAAGTGAGCAAGTCTGCTTTTAGTTGAATTTATTTATCTTCCCCGATTGTCATCTGTGTATAGTGCAAACAACAGGAAAAAAAGAAATGGAGAAAGGACAAGTTAAAAGCAACTGGTAGAGGTTGTTGGGCATGCAGAAGGTTTCTAACAAGTTGCCAGATATGTAGTGTTACGAAACACTGTATCATCAAATTTCTACTCAACAAGCAGGTCTGAAATATTGTGCGCAATTTTGAATACGGGAAAAATGCAAATACTGTGGAATTGTTGCAGTAGACTGTCTCCAAGAAGACCCATCAGACAGGAGTGTTACTAGTTCTGCTGTTGCTGTCATGTCAGCCCTGATGGCAGATGTAGGTGCTGGAGAGATGAGAACATGGCCAATTGAACACCATACCTTAGCGTATGACCCTGTGTCAAGATGAGGCTATTCAAGACGGAATTTTTGCCTTTCCAATTGCAGAATAATAAGAAAGTTTGTGAGAAAGTTGTGGCAATGATGACTTAGATGCAGCCCAAAACAAAAAAACATACCAGTTCCATGATGAACTCAGTTGAACTTTCTGTGCTTGTCCTTTCAGAGGGCCAGCGTTGTCTGTCATTGTAGAGGGAATGGTGGAGACATGCTGGCTTTTTTTTTTTCTTCCCCCGTAGACAGAAACAAAATCTTCTCTTGCACCTTGATGAGCAAAACAGAAGTTTAGAAAGGCATTTTCAAAGTAAGGCAGGAATAAAAGCACATGCTAGCAATTTTTATGAACTTTCTAGAAAGTGAGATTGACAACTGACGTGTCTTGCCTTACTCAGCATCTTCCAGTCCTGGAATTAGCCAACTCTGTGTGTGTGTAGCATCTGAGAATCAGAGCTTTCACAAGGATGTTGACCACACCAGCAGGCAGATGGGCTTGAGCTGTGCTCCTCAGCTGACACCCCCCCAAATGTGTTGGGAGGAATGCTGCCGGGGACTGTGTACCAGCTGCCTGCGCTGCCAGGGATGCGCTCGCTTTCAATTTTAAAATGCAGCGAGTCAGCATAACTGCTTTGTGGCAAATGAAAATACTTCTGGAGCACGTAAGTCAAGGAGAATTAGTTTGACTTCTTCCTCGGCAGCGCGCTTTTTGGCAAACAACGCACAGTGGAAAGACCGCTTTGTGAAAGGCAGTAATTGTGGTATTGCCAGGTAGCGTTTTGTGGTGACAGAAAGTGAGACCAAGTGTTGTCTCCTGCATGCAAGGAAGTGGGAAAGCCAAAGGGCTGGCAGCATCCTTTTCCCAACTCATCAGGCAACTGTTGCAGTGCAGGGCTCAGTTGTTCAACCTTGATTGGAAAGAAGCTTCTAGAAAATGAAATGCGATTTGGGCATATATTATTTTCAAGGTGAAATAGAGGAAAATTTCATTTCCCTGAGCTGGAATTTTTTTGTGTGTGAAAGATTATGGGGAAAAGCTTTCCAAAGGCTGTGAGAAGACCTCAGTTTCTCTCTTGTAGATAGTCCATCTGGACAGTGTGTTTTTATATAACTTTGTGATGTACTTTTTAGGTAATTCCAACTGCCATAGTGTATATAAGGACCTGTGGTATTTTAGACACAGTTGTGTAACATCTAATGTGACCCCACAACTCCAGCGCTGTTCCAGTGACACTTTCTTTTCACACAAACATATGATGGATTTCCCTTTTATCATGCTCAGAACCACAAAAGTGATCTGTTTTATGGTTCAATCCGTTCAAAATTTTATGAGTAAGAAAAGTTGTTCTTAAATGTGTAAGAGAGACTTACTTGGGTGAAGATCCTTCAATGATGCTTGAAATAGTGAGATATTTGTTACAGAGGGTGGAATCAGTATCATGGTACGTAAGAAGGTTCTTCGTACTTGAATACAATTGGATGGGGTTTTGTATGAGAGAGGATATGCATTGCATTACCCAAATGATGTTATAAGTTAGTCCGTAGTACTTAAGGTAAGGAGAGATGTTTAAGCTAAAGTAAACAGTAATGGATGCCATATAACTCTAGATTAGAACCAAAAGTATATCTGGATAGGGAAAGGAAAATTTATTACATTGGGGCAGTCTTCAGGCTTTTCTCAGTATTTGTCTAAGAATGAGTACACCTATGTTGTTCTAATACTTGCTTCTGAGAACACTATTAGAGGCAAAAGTGAAAGCAAGAGAAGGGATTTGAAGGAAGAAATAATTACCAGTATAGCCATCAGACCAAACTAGAAGAATTTTCTGTTGCCTTGATGCCTGTGTTGTCAGTGTGTTTTATGCTGAGTTTTGATAGTGGGAGAGGTTCTTAATGAACAACTGTGGTGTGCAGGCACAGATGCTCAAGGTCTGGGAGCCTGGCACTTCATGAGAGCTCCAGAGCCCTGAGGTGCGTAACTGCAAAAAAAGTCAAATTTCTGGGTTAGGCAAAAGGCTGAAAAGACAACTGTAGAAATACCAGTTCTGTGGGGCTTTTTTGATTCGTGCAACTAGAAGTTACACAACTGTTAGCACATAAATCTCAGGAAGCGTGGGGGGCATTAAAACATGCGATAGGTGATGTAACTTTAAAGTCAACTTTAAAAGCCTTTTTTCTTTCTTTTCTTTTCTTTCTCTAGAGCCCAGTGAAGATAAATCAGATCAGCCTGGATGAAAGTGGAGAACACATGGGTGTTTGCTCAGAAGATGGCAAGGTACAACGGACTCATTTATATATTTAATGAGGTGGCAGGTGGTCCTCAGATTTACTCTGGAGATAATTGTGATACCTGTGGAGTTAATTCCTGCATTTAACACCACCACTTTGACCATTTATTTTGAGAACTGAGCTCACCTTTGAATACCCAAAATTAAAGTCAAATATATTTTGCACAAATATGCCGTAGGAAAAGTAATTACAAGAATGTCAATAATGTAACTGGTATTAAGCTGATTAACAGCTGTGGCAGGAGGACATGTCACCTTAATCATTACTGCTGTGCCAGTTATACTTCAGTGACTACTCTGCTGTTCCTGCAAGACAGTAGTTTAATGCCTTTCTGCTATAAATCCACAAAATTGGATTTTGTGGGCATGATTTCTGTGGGCTGGTGGTTTTCATTTTCACACACGTTATGAATGTTTCTCTTGAATTATAGAATCTTTTGATAAGCAATCATAGTTTATCAGAAGAATAAAGTGTCTTACAACAGCCACATTAAATAAATGTGAAATCAATATATGTACAGTTTCCTAAAAAACTGGCACCTACTTCCTTGACTGAGGACATATATCATTTGTGCAGTGTATAACTAACAATTATCAGTGCTTCTCTGGAATGTTGAGCTGTGACGTTTAGTGGTTTTGGTGATTGATTTTCCACTTATAAGAATGTCTTTTTTGTTTTTAAGTCGATGGCAGTCTTTACCATTGCAAACCAACATTAGAGAAATTCTAATGCACAGGGTGTATTTAAGCTTCTTTTTAAATATAATGCTCATATACAAATGCAGTGCATTAAAAATAATTTAAATCATTTCTCAATATCCATCTGACTTGCGGAGGAGAACATTTCTTACAGAGCAGACTTGTTGGGGAGGAGGTGATCCTAATGGATGCATCCCATTCAGTAGAAGTTCTATAAATGAAAAATAAAATTGGGTTTTGCAGTGGGCAAAATGGGGAAACAGCCACTATGGACTGTATGCGCTTGGGTTTTTTTCCTGCCAAAGAGGTGGTTTTTTTCCTCAACAGGCAGGCAACAGTTTATGTATCCAAGCCTTTTGTTTCTCAGATATCTTGATGTCAGTATCTTGACACAGTAATTGGGATACTAGTGCCTATCAAAGTGGGTTGTAGAATTTTACAGCCTGTGAGAAAAAAAGCAAGAGTGTCCTAATTGCCTAAGCAAGATAAGGGAAGGGTCAGTAATTGTACAAGGTAATAAAAATGTTGAGCTAGCATTGTTGGTTTGGGTGTTTTGAATGGTGGGGGGAAGCAAGCATTTGCTGTAAGGGCTCCTCAGATGCGACTGTGGATTACTGGCTCGAAATACGTATGTTGCGGTAAGACTACGAGCCATGCACATTTTTCTTATATTAACTTAATACTAAAAATACATACCTGATTTCAGAAATGTTCAAAAATCCATAATCCCTACTCTGGTCTGGCTGTATTTGGAAAGATTTCAATACTTTAAATGGTGAATCTGTTTTCCTTTAGTGAAATAGCTATTGTGGATCCAGTATGTAACATTACATGCTATACAGAGTGGTCTGAACTACGGTCCTTAAGCCAGGGCTAATTCTGGTAATATTTTTGATGCAGGGCTAGAATATCACAAGTATGATATTCATCATATTTATGCTCATAGAGTCCAGGGATATTGATGCTTCACCATATTCTACACTGAAAAGCTGATCTGGAGACTTGAAAGATCTGGATGTTTTAGAAGTTAGGCTTTCCACTTGACCCAGAAAGGTGTGTCTCTGTGAAAGAATCCATGCCTAAAATGGGTAAAAACACATACTTTTATGTTATTCTACTGTATAAGAAAATGGCAGAAATTCCTGGCCAAATAATGTAGCACTTCTAGGTTCTGGGTCATAACAAAAGTGTAACTTTACACTCCTTATAGCTCTTTCCTTACTACAGTGTAAGTGTTCGTATTGTAAGAAGTTAAACGTTTGTACAAGTGGTTTCAAAGTCGTCATTAACTAAGGCAAATAAGTAAAAATAGTGAAATCCTTTTTTTTTTTAAAAAAAATGAAACTGCATAGTTTTCTTAATTCAATTTTAAACAAAAAAGTAAAAGACATAGTAAAAAGGCATGTGGATTTTCAGCCAGCTGGTTGATGCAGGTATTTTCTACTAATTAATGAATGTACGTCCTCTAGACCATGCAAAAGATTTTTGCAATAGGCAGGGAGTGCATTTTCCCATATCAAAGTGGATCCAATATGAGGGAGATGGAAACCATTTGTCTTCTTGAAGGAAGGCCTTATGATGAGAACCATCTCCTTGTATCTGTTCTGATGTATTTTTACTACTTTTTTCTTTCTTTTCCCACTCTAAAACTGGATTTGGACTAGCTACATTGCCTGGGAGAGGGGCGTAGCAGCACAGTGCAATTCTCTAACCCTTTCCTTGTTGGGCAGCATCCAGACCTAATGTAAAAAACCTGGCACCTGTATGTCATACATGGCCAACAGATGCTTTGGGAACCACTTGTAGCTTTTCTGTACTGCAGGTTTGGTTCATTGAAAATCTTCTTTGCCAATGGACTCAACTGCAGCTGGTCGCCACTGGCATGGAAAGGAACAGAAATCGAAACCACCACTACCACTCTAGTCCAGACACTGGCTGGGGAAAATATTAGGGTATAAGAGGAGAATTTTGGTGCTGGAAGGGGAAGCAGGCTTGCAGCTTCCTAACTGTGGAGGTTTTTTTACATTAGTTTTTTGCCTATTTGCCTTGTATGCTGTCTTGAAAAACCTGGATCTGACTCCCAATTTTGCTAAAGCTGTCTTATGTCATTACATAACAGCGATATAACTTGCACCATTATTGGCCTGTAACTTTTTTTATATGAAGAAATATAAATTATGTTTAAAACCCATGTGCTTACATGTTTTACTGTCATGTTTAATACCTGTAACAACATTGATGTTAAGAATATCCATGAAGTATTACATTGATTATTTTTCAAGAAATGTGGCTCTTGGATCAAATGTGTTTGTTTTCCTACCTTTTGATCCCTGAAGGTTGGCTGTTTCTTCCACACGTGGAAGCAAAGAAACAGCTAAGTCTGGATGCACTGGAGTGCTGGGTTCTGGATATTTAAAATCGGACAGGACTGGCAAAATGTAGTGGACTCTCCTCACGAAATCTTTTTTCCAGCTACCCAAAAGCATCGTGAGCTGAATGGGCATAGAAAGTAGAAATAGATAAATCCAATATAGGTTTGTAGTATCAAAAGAATCACTTTCTCTCTGAAGAATAAAAGACATTAAGAAGTAATAAACTGTTATACGGTGTCCCTAGAGTAAACATAATAATATGTATTTTATGCTGAGTTGTTTTTTCCTCTTTAGTTAACTGGCTCCATTTTGTTTTCACACTCTTAAAGGCATATCATATTGCCATGTTCAATGCAGTATTATGAAAATGTTGAAGGCGCTGTTGCTAATGTTAATTTTGATTAATTAGTTTTAACGTGAGGGGTGTTGTGTCAGTTTTGAGGATTCTGCTTCCATGGAATTTTCTGGTTTTTAACTATGTCTATTCTTTTTCTTCCTCCTTTCTTCTCTCTGTCTTATTTTCTCTTTCCTCTGTTTCTTATTTTGTTTAGTCTGTTGCATTGGATATGCTGTGCCAACTGATGAAAACAAAAACCCAGAAAACAAAATCCTCTAGACATCAGCCTGAAGGTTTTCTAGGCTTACAGCCAGGCCCAACTCAAATGCAACCCTTTGGTTGGCTTACATAATCACAGCTTTGTGATACATCTCACTGTCTCCAAATATTGATTTTTTTCTAATCCTTTGGAGCAGTAGCTCAGCACTACACAGTGCATGCAGCAGTATTTTTAAAGCGTGTTGTTAGAGGCAGTATATTCGCTAATGAGTAATGGACAGAGCTGATAATGCTACTTAGGAGATGTATCCAGGAGACAAGCTTGAAAGGGAGATGAGGTGGCTTGAGATGTTTTTAACTTCACTGGGACCACTGAACTTTGAGCCACTCTGAGGATGGCTTAGTTCCTCCTGTAGTTTACCTGAAGTCTAACTTTTTTACTCTGTCTCCTTGACTGTCTGCAGGAATTT
Source organism: Cariama cristata (assembly GCF_000690535.1). Classification (NCBI taxonomy): domain Eukaryota; kingdom Metazoa; phylum Chordata; class Aves; order Cariamiformes; family Cariamidae; genus Cariama; species Cariama cristata. Next base: position 26,370 of record NW_009619158.1, on the reverse strand, counting down.
TGGGGGTTCTTGTCCTCTGAATGGATCTTTTTAGAACCATTAAGCCTCATTTTTTTTGTGACCTATTAGTGGTATTTACTGGCTTTGTTCTGCAGATCTTTGTCTAGTGGGTTTTTTGGGTTTTGTTACTATTATTTTTTCGACTTTCCCCTGAAGGAGTCATGATGAGGATGGGGAGACAGAAAGAAATAAGGCTAAAAGATCTCTTAGATCTTTGAGTCCAACTTGTTGAACATGCAGAGCAGAGTTACTGTGTAGGGATTACCTTTTCCAGAAAATGAGGATGAATGACTAAACCTGTCTGACAATCTTCTAAAGTAGATTCGCTGTCAGATAGTTTTCCACAGATCTCTCCATGGGATACTCTTTTTTTTCTTCCTTCTCCCACCAGCAGTGTCCATCCCTGCTGGGGTGACTTTGTTCCAACAGCTCCTGGCAGTGAGTGGAAACTTCTTAAAATCGTAATGAAAAAGCAAACCAGTTCTTTTTCTTAGTGGAAATCATAATTGGTAAATCTAGTACTGATTCCTGGCCATAAGTCTTCAGCCCGATTTTACTCCAAAGTTCTGCGGGAACTGAGTTGTCAGCTGTCTCATCTGAGAATCAGGGATGAAGAGACACGAGCCCAAAAGAGGGTTGTACTTACAAAAAGCTTGAGAAACCCTATTCCATAGTCATAGCATTGAAGTCTAATAATATTTCTGGGCACTTGGTACCTCTGTACCTGTTCTGTAAGTAAAGGGAAGAAAACATTTAAAAATCCGTTAATTCTCTTGACAGTAGAAACACTTTTTGGGTTGTTTTTGGTTTTTTTTTTTCTTTTTAATGTTGAACCTTGTTCAGATGGATTAATTCTTACAGATATTCTGATGGCTCATGGTTACAACTTCAGTGCTGACTATTACATGTACTGAGACATCAACATAGATGAGGAGGGAGGAATCTTCAGAGAAAGTAATTTCCAGTGGTCGTGGAATAAAATGAAATAGCAGTGAATGCACTTTGGAGGAGGGGAGGATGCCAAGAAACATATGGGTCTTGGTTTTCAGGCAGGTTTTGCTTCATTGTCACAAATTTCTTTCTTCTTATGTAAAGCCTGTATTGCTTGGAGGGGAAAAAAATCCTGCGGTTCTTTTTCAGAAGAGTTTTTAATTTATTTTCCCCTGAATGTTATTATGTTGCTTTTACCTTACTTAGATCAGTATCTGTTAAACAGATTTGATCAGCCTAAAGCAAAAGGAACTTGTAGTTTTTGCTGTGTTGGTAACAAAAAAAAAAAAGATTCAAATAAGTACTTCTACATTGCTGCAAATAATTAGATACACCACAGTAGAAGCCCAGGATATTTCGATTAACTCTGAATTGTTAAATATGACCTTTACATCTTTTTTTCCTGAAGAAGAAACTGTTTGCGTGCTTTTAACAATCTTCTAGTTGTTAGTGATTTACATTCACCTTTAATTTTCAAGTGGTTATTAGGTAAATATTTTTTTGTGGTTTTTTTTTATGCTTCTTTAGGTGCAGGTGTTTGGATTGTATTCAGCGGAAGAGTTTCATGAAACGTTTGACTGTCCTATTAAAGTAAGTGCTTGTTTTAATCTTTAGTAATTGTGTTGTTGTCGTCTTTAATAACAGAAAGGTCACATTGAATCTAAATGAGAGAGAGGAATACTGCTTCCTTGTAATGTTATTCAAGTCACTAGAAAATAGTTATCTATCTCAATATAAAAGCTTTTGATCTGGTTAGGCAGGATCTTGGTTTTGTAAGAAGCATTATTGAGTTTTTCAAATACAAATGGCAAAGTGAAAGAGAAATTGTCCTGTTTCAGCTGTTACCTGTCTCAGCATATTTCTTTCTTTGTAGATCTGTGATACAAATTCTGAGGGTTTTGCTAACTGTGAGCTCAATATTTTGCAACCAATTTTTATCCCTTAAACCTACCTCAGGGTAAGGCAATGAATGGCGATGCTGAGGTACCCTGTCTGAAGGGAAAACTTCAGTTACACTCGGCTTGAGACGTGTGGCTGCCTGCCTGTTGAAAAAGTACCTTTAGTAGGTGTATGGGAAGATCTAGCTTTTTTTTGACAAGAAATGTTTCTTGCAGGAGGAAAGGTGGTGTGATTGCATTTTGCTGCTTGGGGTCTTCCATGTTGCAGCTGCTCTTGGGGAGGGAAAGGAGTGAGGTCATTAAGTTTTCACACGCATCAGACCGCTTGCCTCCTACGGCCTTACTGCTCTTACAGCGGGATCTCCCGCACTCGACATATAACATGTAAGGCACAGAGACTGTTTAATGTGTATTGATGCTACATGAGGTTGTCCTGTGACAGGGCTGAGGTGTGCGTGCCCTCTAGGCAGGCCCCAAACAAGACTTCATCAGGGTAACCATTGCTCAGGGCAGTCCTGTGCTGCACAGTCCTAATTCTGCTGCCCGCTCTGCAAAAAAAGTAGTTGTTCGGTGTAACGTGGCCCTCAGTGTCAGGCGTGTGACTTGTCACGTGCCATATGGTATGGAGAATTTTCTTATTTTCTAGGAAAAACAAATGGAGATGTCTGAAACAACTAGGCTCTACTTCAGAGAAAGAACTCAGCTGTAATACTTGATACTTGTCAAAGTATTATGTAGTTTAAAAAGTGGTGTGGTGCTCCCTGTAAACTCTTATTTAAGCTGCAAGCTTATCTTTTTTTTTCTTTTCTTTTCTTCTCCCTCCTCCCCAGATTGTTGCTGTTCATCCTCATTTTGTGAGATCCCACTTCAAGCAATTTGTAACAGGAGGGAAAAAGGTAAGCAGTCATAATGTAAACAACTTAGGCCATCTTTAAACAGCTTTTAAAAATAGCTCAGAAGACTCTGTGTGTGATTAATTTTTTTATTATTATTTTAACACCTAGAGCAAAGAATTCCGATTTTTTTCCTTCTCTTTATGCATTGTATTCCAAAACATTCTTACTTGACTAAGACTAATTCTGGGGGGTAGTGGGGTGTGCACTTCTTATGTTAAAAACATTTTGCAACAAGTTGAGCTTGAGAGTAGAAATACTTCTGTCTACACAGTCTGGAAAAAAAAGGTCATTTGCATTTCCTAGGCAAGATTTTCTCCATTCATTTTAATTTGTTGAAATGGGAGCAGAAGTTAGACCTTAATACTGATCTTCTACAATGCATGTTGGTCTTGCTGTTTCAGATTTTTCCTTTGTTTTACCTGTGGGTGATTTTTTGTTGTTGTTGTTTCGGTTTGTTGGGGTTTCTTGGTTTTGTTTTTTTAAATAAACCCAAGTATCTTCATCAGTTTTTGTTCATGGTGTGGGGGTTTTTATGTTTGTTTTTAACGTAATTCAGGGGAGCTCTTGGTAGAGTAGAGCTCCCATTTTTTTAAGTGCTTATATCTGTACAGTTAAAATCATCTTCTTGGGGCAGTTATTTTAAATGTGCATTAAGTGTCTTGTTGGTGTAGGGTGCAATTGGGATTTCCAGATTACAGCTCTTTCCAGGTCCTACAAGTATCTTGTATCACATTGCATATTTTCAGTCAAAATATGAAAAGTTTGATTTGGAACAGTTTCTTGAATTTATGGGATTTTCCTGTTGCCTTCTCTTATGAATTAAGGATGAACAATCCTCACTTATAAATGCATCAAACTGAATGCCATGGCTCTCCCTTACCAGCATGTAAGAAATATAGACTTCTAGTGCTGAATACAACTTAATTTTCATTAACAGTTCAGTATGTTTCAAAGCATAGCTGTGTTTTATTTTGCTTTTTAAGTGGCATGTATGCCTGACAGATTTTGCTGGCTGGTCGGAGTTGGTGTTGTCCTTAAAATAATGCACAGTCAGTGTACGTCTTTGTCAGCCACCAGTTTGTGAAGCTTTTTTGTGCTGATAAAAGGGGTACGGAAAGAGAGAAGCAGGGAATTAATAGAACAGGGTTCCGTCAGGTGGTAAAAGAGCTTGCATTCACCTGATGCCGAACAGAAAAAAACATCAGGGAGTTAACACATTCTCTTTGGTTATCTTTGATTACTTGACAGGTTGTTTTATATTCTGTCCTCTGGGGAATAGTATACTCTTTCTTAATGCATTCATTTTTTGCTGAGGAACTTTCCTCTTCAGGAAAACTTTAATTGACATTTTAACATAAGGTATTTAGCATTGAAATAAATTTCCCTCGGCACCTGTAATTTGATTTTATTGATACATAAAGCCAACAAATAAAACCTCTTAGGCTTGTGGTAGAAACCCTTCCACTTTTTCTGCTTTCCTCCAAAACAGCATATGTGCTTGTATGAAGGCAACAACAAAATGCTCTGTGAAAATTCAGGACATTAAATTCTACCTCCTTATTTATCGAAGATTTTTTTTTTCTTTTTCTGAAAAGAAAAAGGCCTTGAAAAACAACCCTGCTTTTCATTAACACCTCTCCTTAAGTGTAAAGCCAAAGAGCTGTATGGGGGCAGCAGGCAACAGGGAGTTGGTCCACAAGCATGAGGAGAAGCAGGCTGAAGCATCCCACCGGAGGCTGCAGACCTCGCTTCTTTCTCCCTGTGTCTGGAGATTCTGTAGTTGGGTAAGCCCCTTCAGGGAGGGGGACGGGACCTCCTGTGTCCCCTGAGGTCTCTGTGTTTTTAGCTTTTGCACAGACACAGCAACTTGATAGCTCATAGTGGCAGTGGTGGGAGATGTGCCACCTGTCTTCCCCACCTGCACCAAGGCAGGGATAGAGGTAAAGGATAGAGGTAAGACTATCCTTGTTTTGGATCAAGCTTAAGAGAAAAACTTTGCTTAAAGCCTTCATGCTATGCTCCTTGCCTGAGCTGCATTCAAAAACATAGTGTGAAGTGTGTGAACTCTTTGTCCAAAGGGCTGAGGGGTCTGTCTTTGTTGTTGTGGGAGATGGTGGTGTAATGTATATTGGCATTTTTAATTAGTTTCTAAGATAATTTGAGCAGATAAAAGGAACTAGAAACTTGGTCACTTCCTCAGACCCCTGTAGTTGCATTATGAACATTGTTATCTCAGAATGTGAAGGATGTTCTTGATTTCCTACTTGAATTTCATGCTGATTTTGGTTTACAGTGAAACAAAATAAAGAAGCCAAACCAAACATGCACACAGGAAGCAAGAACTTGCCCCCAGACCTTAACACTCTGTTTTGTCTCATCTCAAAAAACCACTTTAAGATCTGCTTAAATTTTATTAAGCATCTGCCATAGTAGGATCCCTAATGAATGGAGTGGGAGGGCTATAACTGTAAATTACCACCTCCTTAGTTTTTTGAGAAATACACAGTTCTTCATAACAATATAAAATGTATAAGAAATACACTTTTCAGTTCAAAGACACACTGTGAAGCATTCTGCAAATGTTCAAGGTGAGCAACAATCTCTTTAAAAAAAAAAAAATGTAGAGAGAGGGGTAAAAAAGCTAAGTGACGTGCTTCAGGGATGTGCAATGCAGGTCCTCAGCTCCCAACACAGGTGGATGTTTGGAACTTGGGTGGATTGTTGTGTGATGCTGAGATTTGCCATGTGTTAGAAGCTCAGCCTGACCTAAAGCTGACTTAAGAGCAGTGCTCCCTGGGGTAACTGTTTAAATCATTGCAGATTGTTAGAAGCTTAACTCTACCGTGAATATGTTTATACGGTTGCTTAACTAGGCATGTACTAGAGTCCTTTAAGAGGGGTTTTTCTCTAATTTGTTATATGAACTAATTAACCAATTTAAATAGTTTGATTACTAAAGCACTAGTTTTTAAAAGTAAAGAACGTTCATTGAGCTTGGGGTAATATCATTACCTACTATTTTGGGCTGGAAAAGCTTTTTTTCACCCTCTTTTTTTTTTTTTTTTGTTGTTGTTTTTCAATGAATGTTATCTGTGCCTAGAAACAAGGCAGGTACTGTGGGAAGGTTGACACATTCAGAGTGAGAAGCAGTAGGTACCCTCCTAAATAGAGGCGCTTCCCCACTCCCCTCCCCTTATCTCTGCAATTAACTACAGCACCATTGTGATGACTTGGCAGATGATGGTAACCCTGAAATAATAAT
>NW_009619158.1:11283-20294 GCF_000690535.1 Cariama cristata | reverse complement strand
TGTCCAGAGCAGACAGTAGAGCTTCAAGGCAAGCGAAAAGACAAATACTGTGCTATTGAAGGCCATAACCTTCTACGTTTTTAAAAAAGGGTCTAATTTTAAAAAATAACAGGGTAAAAGCCAACTAAATGAGGGTGGTAGAGCTGAAAACAAGGTGTTCTCTGTTTAACTGTTAAAGCGCTGGTCTTTCCCAACATATCAACTAAATTAAGTTGTTACAAAGTCCAAGTATGCATTATATCCAGAGGATTAAAGAGACATAACTAACAAAGAGAGAAGACTGAAGGATATTTCAGTTCCAAAGTCAAGGTATCAGCTACTGCATCTTATGTGAAAATAACTTAGGAGAGCAGAACAACTTGAGGTTTCTTTCTTGGCAGAGGCGTTGATGAGACTCCCTATTTCACATTTTTATCAACATCAATAACAAGACACAAAGGTTTTTGTAGTAGAAATCCTAGGAGAGTGACTCTTCTGGAGTGATTGAGTCACTCTGCTGAACGTGTGCTAATGAAGGTTTTTTGGGGTGGTTCTCTACCCAGCATGGTAGTGGGTACCCAGCACAATTAAACAAATGAATTCTGAAGCCAGTGTGCGAGTAGGATATTCAGTATCTTAAAGGATTGGGCCTCCTCAGTAGCCTAGGACATGCACTTTGTATACTAAGTGTTGATTTGAGTATCCAATCCGAAACATTTTAAGGGCTGGGGAACCAAGATAAAACTGAAAAGTTAGGCTGTGACTGTCAGCAGTCTCATCTTTTATAGCTGTCTGTGTCTATATCTACATAATATATTTGTATTATATATATGGTGGAAATAGATATAAAAACATTTTTTTAACGGGGTCTCTATTACTTTTGCTGGTGAACTTACACTGTAAGAACTACATTTCAAATGCAGATGTGTCTGAATATATTTGCCCTGTTTATCTTCCCAGAATTAGCATCTGAGTATATCATTGCCCATGCTTAAACATTAGACTCTTTGTCTGTTATAAAAGCTAAGAGAACTTAGTGTTACCTGGGGCAAATTTCTCATTAAAAAACCCAGAAATCTAAAATATCATTTCAATGATAGAATCTTGGGCTGGTCCTGTGGTGGCTCTTGCCTGAGATGTGAAAGAATACAATCTAAATTCCTTTCCACTCCAGGTGGAGCAACGTCATATACAGAGAAAGGATAGCAATTGTGAACAATGCGTAAGCGGAAAGAGAAATAGCATTCTTGGGGATCTGCAACTGCTGTTACGGGTAGTGGAATTTGTATGTTAAAGTCAAATCTGCCAGGGAATGTCTCGGATTTTTTTTTTTTAATTGTCTGCTTTTTAGTGTCAGCAGATGCACTTTGCTTTGTGAGTAAGTACATGACCTTTACCTCTGAACCCTATGATATGTACTTCATAATAACTGGTTGGACTACTTTGACAAATTATTAAATTGTCAGGATGCTGTTTGCAGCACAGTCCATTTTTAGAAAGCAGATAGTCAGCTGTTTGGCATTATGTTGGGTAGAAGAGTACCAGACGAGAAAGGCAGATTGCTTTGTAAGCTATAAAATGTCAGTCAGTAAATACTCAAAGGTCTGGTTTAAGTGAAGAAAGAGTAAATACTATGGCAATTTCTGTCCATGTGTTGGATAATTTACCATAAGCAGGAAACAAACTGTAGCAGCAAGCAAGCCACAATAATACAGGTCTACAATTTGCTTACTCCGATGTATAATGCCTGGATGTATTCCATATTATTGAGCAGATGAGACTTGTGATATGTAGTGATGTGCTCTTTGCTTACTAAGCAGATTATTTGGCTTACGTTTCTTCTGTTTTATTATTTGTATGTGTGTTTCTTCTCTGTTGCAAAAAACCAAAACATTATTCTTGTGCTGTAACAAACAAATTTGAGTTGTGTAAAGAGAGAGTGGCTTGTAGTCCTGTGTGCATGTAATCTATAGTTGTGTGTTTTGCAAATATCTGGGTAGAAAACTTAGTTTGTTGCCTCAGGTGGCAGGCAAAGAAGATCTAAATATATGAAATGTGTGAGCGCTTGTGTCTCTCCCTGCAAGGCTGCAGGACTTGCTTTCCAAGGTGTTCCTTCTGCAGCTCTTTGTGAATAGACGACAGCTCGAAGCTGGCGGTTGAGTTATTCAAAGTACAGCCTAATAAAAGTCCTATGGCATTTGTTTGTATTAAACGTCTCCCAATTTCTAGCTTCTCTGTCCATGAACTACAGCAGCAGCTCTTGTTTCATATCTCGCTGTTGCCATCACTTACCTCCCAATGCTGCTGTTGTCTGCCACTACCTCCTTGCTTAATTTCCCTTGACTGCACCTCCTGCCCTCCCCTTCATCCACACTCCAGCTCCTTAGACAGCAGTGGTTTGTGATGATACTTTGAAAACTCATCTTCAGTTGAAAACTTGCGGCTTACGTTATTCTCTGCCCCATTTGAGCTCATCCAGTCCGTTGCTGTTCCAAACAGAAGTGATAATTTTTTATTGTTGCAATATATTTTCCTAGGGATGCATGATTAAACAGTAAGTCTTCGTGTGACCTGCTGTTCTGTGTTACTCTCAGATATATGTTAATCTTGGCTGTGCCTGTAAATGGTTTTATGCTGATAACAATAAATATCTATCGTGATCACTTGTAACCATGGCAGTAGAATTTTAGGTTTTTGTGATCTTGCCTGGCTGAGGGGAGAGTTGGTGACACAGGTGCGAAAAGCCAGAACAAATGCCACAGGTAGGCACATCTTCACGCTCAGGCAAACAAAGAACAGGACAAGGAAAATGCAGGGAGTTTCTTCCTAATTTTTATTTTGTGAAAAAAAAACCAAACTAATCCAGCAATGCTGCAATAGGGAAAGGAAAGGTGGCTTTTCAGTTTCAAATTGAAGTCTCAGCCTTTTTCTGCTGTAAAACTTCGTCAGATCTTTACTGAGAAGGTGCTATAGGCACATCTTCACGCTCAGGCAAACAAAGAACAGGACAAGGAAAATGCAGGGAGTTTCTTCCTAATTTTTATTTTGTGAAAAAAAAACCAAACTAATCCAGCAATGCTGCAATAGGGAAAGGAAAGGTGGCTTTTCAGTTTCAAATTGAAGCCTTTTTCTGCTGTAAAACTTTGTCAGATCTTTACTGAAAAGGTGCTATGCTGAAACAAAATAATGATGCTGTGCATAGGGCTTCAGTAAAAGTGTGTTTCCTTTGTAACTTTTCACTGTGTGAGAACACACATCTTTTCTTTCAGTATTTTGAAGGTGGCATTTAGTAGTGGGATGAAATTGAATTGAATTACTTCACCGTCTTGCTACTACCAAAGCTGCATCGTTGGCCTCTTTGTTCAGAGGATTGAGAATTCCTGTACATAGTTTAAAGACTGGGATTACATGTAATTAGTGTTAATGCTAATTGCATGAGAGGCTCCATTAAATCAAAGCACTAGTCTATTCTCTTTAGTGGATCCACTCTAAAATAGAGTTTTGAGCTTTTTTTGGAGGAGGTTGATCTCCTGGTAGTGAAAGATGGAGATGTATTCACTAATCCAAGAGAACCGTATCGGCTTGTTTTTAAAACCAGAAAGTGTCCTGCGCCTTCCTCTTGTCTCATTCATTTCAATGTGTCACTGTTTTTAATGATCCAATGGACAAGCATAAGCAGTTAAGAAGACTCACAAAATAATTAGTAAACTATCAGAAGATTGCAATGTACTATGAAGGAGTGTGGGTGGGGACCCTTGAAGTCAAAGTTTTATTTTATTTTAGCTATGTTACCGTGTTGTGGTACATACAAGAGATGCTGGAAGTGTGTTCTAAGCACCCACTGTATTGTAACAAAGGGCTAGAAAGATTTACCAGAGCAAATCAAAAAAGGGGAAAATACAAACTGTATTGCAGAGAATGCAAGAAAGTGGTTTTTGTGGCTGCTGTTGAAATATAAGTACTGTGAATGCTGATTGTCAAAATATGGGATTTATGGGAAATAAAGCCCTAAAATATTTTTCCCCTACCAAAAAGAGCGGGAGGTGGTAGGAGGAACCCCTCTGGAAACAGTGGATTTTTGTTATGTGTCTAGCTTCTCTTGAAGTTTTAAATGGCTTGCTGGTGCAATAAACATTTCAATGTGAAGACAGAAGGGAAGACTAAGAAATAAATAAGGCTGCTTATTTTGAGAGAGATGCATTCAGTGGATGGCAGTTCTAAAATGCATAGCAAAGTTCTGGGTTCAGTAACTCAGTTTCCAGGTGTCATTGCTGTAAGAAATACTGAATAAATCACCATATGTATATCAATAAAACGCAGATAATTGCTTTGCAGATAAATTAGTAAAGTACGTTTTGAGATTAATTTTTTTTTTAAAGCCACAACGTTGAGTGTCCTTTGGCTTCAGTGTTGGACCTATTGCACTTGCTGGTACGAAACAGGGAGTTCTGGGTGCTGCAGTGATTCAGATTCACTTTCTGCCTTTATTACAGGCAATATCAGTCTGTTGTCTTCTGCTGCCTTGGTCTTAGAATTTAATTAAGCATGTGCTTAGAGTTGAGCATAGACTGAAGCAGGATTTTTTTTAATTTTATTTTCTCCTCACCGGTTCTTTCTCAAGTAATTTATTTTCTTTGTGTTTTCCTAGCTGGGTAGAGAGTCATGAAAAAGCATGATGTTCACAAACCACAAACAGTAACAAAATAGCTGCAAAGCATCATTCTGAGCTCATTCTGGATATTGTGTGTAATAAATAAACATAAATCATGATTCAGCCACAAGCGGATAAGATTCAAAGTTCAGTTAATGTAATTGACATCAACCAGTTTTAACCTTTTACATCATCTACATCAGTTTTCACAGCCTGTTCCTCTGAGTCCACATGAAAATACTATGTATTTTGCTGCTGTCTTTATTGGACAATATTGAAAGAAGCATCCAGGTGACAGTTCTCTTTCTGTTGGGCCTCTTCTTAGGAGCTTGTGAACTAGGAAAAAAGTAATTTTCTATTGAAAGAAGCATCCAGGTGACAGTTCTTTCTGTTGGGCCTCTTTTTTCCTAGTTCACAAACTCCTAAAAAGTAATTTTGAAGTCTGGATCAGCACAGCACTTAGTTTTTAAAGACATCCTCAGCTTCTGAGTGGAGCTAAGTAGTTTGGGCTGAGGGCTGCTCCGATGTTTCATATCCACGTACCAGCCTACTAATGGAAATCCCTCTGTACGGTGCTGCCTTGTGAGTGTAGATGTTAGCGCTGCTTTCAGTGTCTTGCTTGCTGTAAAATCGCCTATTCTGTTAGGGTTTTATTGAGTAGCCTTTTCATAGGTGGAACAAAACCCAAACAAACCCTAGGCTGTCTAAAAGGTAGGCCTTCATGTGAGCGGTGTGAAGGACACAGAGTCATTTTGGGTGGAGTTCAAGACACAAGGTACACCTGAGTGCAAAGTTTGGTGTCTACTGCACACTTCAGGCAAAAGTTTCTAAGACACCGTCCTAGGTAGTGACAACTTTAAACTTCTGAAGACAAGACTTGTCTTCTGATGCCATCGTGTGGCTTTAGGAGAGAGAGGCAGTCTGTGTAATAGCCGTTAAAAATCCCTTCTTTTGTTAAAAGGTGTTATTTTAAACAACTAGTGTCTGATCATTTGATGTATTTATGCAAATATGAGTGGTGGGAAACCATGTCTAAAAAAAGCAAGTACAGCTGGATCTTAGGTAGGAAGTATTAGCAATGTAGGTACTCGGTTCAGGTTTTAGCATGACAAAAGTCCTTGCAGGTAGCAATTTTACACCTATTAATGGTCATTGTGCACTCGTGTGAGCTCGGGTTCAGGTTGTGTGTGTGTCTGTACATGGATGTACTCATGCAAAAGTGGGCAGGACTGGTACCTTAGAGTATGATCTTCGTAGGTGCTTCAGCTTCTTACTTGGGTATCTCTCCAAGCGCTGTACTTTGCATCACTCAAAGTGATTCCATGTTATAATCCTATTAAATAACTTCCTGAAACCATACAAGAACCAGTAGGAGAGATGGACTGTTGTGTAAACTGTCTGCATGTAGTTGGGTTTTGCTTTGCTGCTGCAAAGCGTTTCATAACATCTCCTATGCATTCAGATATTCTAAAATAACTTGCTTATTTGCAGAACCCAGGATTCTCAACCGCACGAGTTTTACCATCAGCAGCACTTGTGGTACAGTGCGGTTTGCCCATGTGGGACTAACACACAGCAACTCTAGAGCCCAGTGGAAGGCCGTGTAGTTCCACGTGGGGCCAAGCAAAAGGTCACAGACTTAGGGGTCTTCGATAGTTCTTTGACTACCTGGTTTTTTGGAGGGAAGCAGGAGCCTATCATGAGATCATTGGATAGGTATAAGGTGGCCTGGTTTCTTAACGAGCTTAATGAAGTGTTGTCACTACTGCTGTAGGCTTGGATTCTCAAATGCCTTAATTTCTTTATCTTTAACATGGAAATAATTATACTTGCCATTCTTTGGAGAAACTTGATGGAAAGACTGCTTTATTAACATTATTATTAAAGTAACTTGAATTCTGTAGTATACAAGAGTCTCAATATATGTGTACTATATGAAATCTTTGATTGTATTTGCTTTTGTTTTGTGATAGGTGTCTATTTCTTGTTGCCCTTGAATCCAAGCAGAGTAGGGGATAATGAAGCAAAAAAAACCGAGTACCTCCCATGTCTACGTACAGCACCACATCACAGAAATATTTCTTGTTCCACTTTTTCACAGTTGCTGTTATATGAGAGAGGCTGGATGAATAGATGGAAGCCTTCGGTTTTACATGAAGGGGAAGGAAATATAAGAAATGTAAAATGGAGAGGACACTTAATTGCTTGGGCCAATAACATGGTAAGTATTTGTCACCTCTGCTAAATGGAAAAAAAATACCACTGCATTACACTGATACTTGAAATGTTTCAATGTTAATTGCCAAATATTCCATTGAAAAATGGTACATTTGAAGATTTGAGTGTAAAAAGTATTGAAGGACAGTGTTTTAGATCCCGTTTCTTCGTAGACATTTCTTCTGACGTTTCCTGCTGGCTGCTCAGTGTTCTCTGTATGATTGTCACTTCTGAAGAAATTAAGAAAATTAGCTCTACATAACACCATTGGGGATGGTCACTACTGTACACTATTGTATAGCAGAGTTTTGACCAGTGCAGTTTATTGAAGCAAACTGTCTGAGGAAGGAATGCCAGTGTAACTCTTTATGTAAATAATAGAACATCTCTACCCCTCTCCACCCCCTGAAAAAGCCCTAAACCTGTCTAGACTTTGTAATTTGTACTGAAGTGACATTATCATATGCACTTCTAATGTTGCAGATTATAAAAAATGCTAGTAATAATTTCCAATTCTGGTAGGCCACTAGAAGAGGCTAGACTTAGGAGAAAATAGACCCTTTTTATTCTGAGTGTAATTCATATTTTAAAGGGAGCCATTGCTTTCATGCTGAGTGTTGCATTTCACCTATCACTGTATATCTAATTGATGGGTCAAGGTCTGTGTTTTAAAGCTCAGCAGTGAGGGATATGTTTTTAAGTGTGTATCATGTCTAAATTCCTAAGTCTTATTTTAAAATGTGGTGAAAGTACTTACTTCCTTCTATGGTTTTTCCCTCCTGAAGGGAAACATTTATTAAAATATTTTAAAGCCATTGTTCTTTTATTCCTTTCAAAACCAGTTTGATATGAAGTTGTTAGAGGTGGACTTTTGTTCATTTGCTCAGTTTTAATAACTGCATTAGAGTGGAGAACTTCAGTGAGTGCTTGATCGACATAACATTTTTTTGGAAGGTTTTCTTCTTTTCGGAGCCATACAATTAAAATATATATTCTAGGTGAATCTGCTGGGAACGGATAGGGCAGTTGAGGAGAGCTATCCCTAGAGATGATGTGCCACATCAGAACACAGAATACTAATAAAATGTTGAGAGCCATCTGTCAGATGCAAAAAGCCATGGTCAGGGCCTATCTTTCAATGAAAAATGAAGTGACACTTGCCCTCCAAAAGATTAATATATTTGGTTATTGGCCTTTCCCTTCCCCCTTTGCTTTTTTAAAAATTTCTCCATCCTCTAGCAAGGTTTTGTGTTCCATTTCTGTTCTTTCAAAGTCAGAGAAAATCTTCTGTAGCCTTGCTTCTTACTGCCTATGCATGGCTACATAGTTTATATTTTATTATGCTTTTTGGTTTGTTTTGGGTTTTTTTGCACACTGTATGTGAGCCCGTTAGACACTGGATATTCTGAGTTTATTTAGGCAAGGTCTAATTCTGCTTGTCAGATGCTCAGGTGACCCATGTTTGCTGCTGTGCCCTCTTCTCCTTCCTCCATGGCCAAGAGTGTAAGTTTTACAAACTGAGACACCTGAGGACCAAATCCTTAGAGGCATTTGGCTGTGTAACTCCCATTTGAACAGGCTTTAGGCTCCTTCATGGTAGGAAGTTGACTCTGGAAGTCCTTTCAGGTCGTGATGCAAATGATATAACTGTAGAGGATCCTCCACTACTGGTTTGAAAGGCACTTTAAACATAAGCTGGTCTATTTTGTATAGGATTTGCTGCCTTGTAGAAAAACAGAAGGTGTGATATGGGTCAAACCTGGCTTAGACCATGACCACCATGTTTATACTCTTGAACTTACAAACAGTTGCATGTGTACAGTGGGAGGCATAGAAACTTGCAGTGGGGGGAACAGAAACAGGCAGGGGAATCTTTTAAATCAGTTTTGTCACTAGAAAAATCCTAACATGGAATGGCATCCTGGATGCTAACCTTTCAAGGTCCCTTCCATCCCCTTTTCTGTGGTCATGGGATTTGTTCTTTAAGCTCAGTGAGCAGAAAAGAAATATCCACTAAAACACTTTGTTTTATTTTGGGGACTTTTGGTTTTAAATGACTAAGAAGTAGTCATTACTTAATGTGAAATTAATCTCCATTTTGCTATTGGAAAGGTTATACCTCACCTTGTCTTAATGGCATGGAGAAATCTGATTAATGGCTCTT
>NW_009619158.1:0-11252 GCF_000690535.1 Cariama cristata | reverse complement strand
CCTTGCCCCCCCCCCAATGACTTTAGTCTTCCTTTCTTTAAACTTTTTGTTCTGTTAGTTCAGAAGATTCCCTGAGGAGGCAGTGAAAAGTCACAGAATACAAAAACAAGCATCATTTAAATATACTTGCTTTTCTGTTTTAATGTGAGAGTAGAAATGCATTTTTGGAGAAGTACAGATCGTCTTCATTTATCTTAATGAGGTGTTGCTTCACGTCTTTTCTTTTTCCAAGGTGGAAATTTCTAGTTCTATGCCAGGACTGTTGTGGAAGAACTGGGATATTTTCAGTTCTCCAGTAGTAGCACCAGCCCAGGAAGCTGAACTGGCTCATGACTGGAGTTACTAGTCTGCTAATCTGCCACTCATTCACTTATTCATTTGGCATGTGAATTTAAAATATGTTACTTACTCTAATCCCTTTGTTCCTTTTGTCACCTCCTGGGTTAGATGAGTCTTTGTATCAACAGCTTTTTCTGTTGGCACACTCAGCCCTACCCTGAAATTTATGCCATAAACTGCTATGACTGCTTTAGCGTGCAGAATAATATGGGATGTGGTGAGTAGGAGTTTGTCATACTGAATAAAGTTCTCTTGTATTTAAACTTTCAGGGCGTGAAGATACTTGACATGATCTCCAAGCAAAGAATTACCAATGTGCCTCGAGATGACATAAGCCTTCGCCCAGATATGTATCCCTGCAGCCTGTGCTGGAAGGATAATTTAACGCTGATTATTGGCTGGGGAAATTCAGTAAAGGTGCAATTACCTGTCTTTGTAATAAATGTTTGCTGTTATCACAAACAAACAGAGGATTATTTCTGAAAAGCAAAGACAATCGAAAAAAATAGAATTTGGTTTGACTACAGTGTGCAGAACTCCTGCTGCCATAGAAATGTCATTGGGCTGACCCTCATGAGGAGGAGGAGTGATAGACACCCGGCGGTCAGACAGATCTCCGTGTGTGAGCATGCAGTGAATGTAATCCTCAGGGACACTTCTCGGTGCCTTGGAGAGATTTCCTCTTTTGAAAGCTTTTAGTGGACTGTTGAATTCATTTCTTTTGATTAGCATTAAGAAAGAAGAACTTACCATGAGGTATTTTTGGAGGGGATTGTTTTGGGGTCTGAGGAGGTTGTGACTGCTAAAACAGCCACATGATTTCAGTCAACCATTGGGAAAAAAAAAAAGGGTAGGGGGACAGGCTGCTTGGGGTTTTGTTCTGCTTTCAGCAGGGAGCTGGCGTTTCAAACTTGTGTGCTGCAGACTGAGTATGATTTGCTTAGACCAGCACCTGACATGAGTGTGTTACAAGCCTGCTAGCTGTTTTCTAATAACAGGCTGCTACATCACTGCACAGTGGGAAATTAAAAGTGCTCGGTAGGAGTAGATGGAAAGGGAGGGTAAAGTGAGGTAGGTGAAGCGTAAAAAGCTTTTTGGAGCATTAAACTTAGAGTTTTACAAATGAAGAGGTTTGTCCTAAGTTTGGCATCTGTCTTCTCCCTTGCATTGTGCATACTTCACAACATTTGGGTATTTGCATTTCTTTATGTGTACATCTTTTCCTCCTGTTATTGGGAGTTGCAATAGCATATTCTTACTGAAATTGTAAGGTAATGAGACACAAAGTGTGAGAAGACACCAAAACCGAACTCACATATATGCTGCTATGAAGAAATCATAGTGGGCAGGTGTTTTCAGGTTTCTCTCGTGTGGTCCATCCTCCTTCTTCTCTCCCAGCATATTTATAAGGTTGTAGACTACAGCTATAACTTTCCTATCTGGTTTTCTTCAGTGATGCATCATCACTGTTTTACAGTCTGTGTTTTTCAAAACACAGAAATGCATGGCCGAGAATTCCCAGAAACTCTTTTTCTTACTGAGGCAAAGTTAGTATCATTTTAGAAATTGCGGTTTGTTCATCATAATGATCCAAATCTCTGTTTCCTAGATTTGCTCAGTAAAAGAACGGCATGCCAGTGAAATGCGTGACCTTCCAAACCGCTATGTGGAAATAGGTATGATTGTATAAATGTGCTCTTTTTCAAAATTCTATAAGCTTTAAAGGTCTGTTTTCACATTCTAGCCTGAAAAAGCTGTTACAGTTCAGAGGCAACACGTAGTTGTAACATAAGTCTCCTCATTTTCAGTTGATGAGGTTGTCAAAATGTCCTTGTGTAGGGGTTTTTTTTTTTTGTTTGTAGAGAGTCTTCAATTCTGTGATAATCTAAAATCAGAGATCCTTGTGTGAACAGTCTTTCCCTTCACACAGATTCCTACTGAGAACTTGGTTTTTCATGTTGGTTAAGTGATGATCAGTGTAGTAGTAAGGAGAAAATAGATGCTACTTTATTCTATTATGTGTTGTTTGACTACACTGCTCATAACTTTTTTCTCTTTTTTTTTTTTGAAACATCTCTTTGGTGTAGTGTTAGAAAATTGATTGGAATTTCTTTTTGTTGCCTTTTTTGCTTCTGCGTTTTATGTACTTTGCTTTCTTACTTGTCTAGCTTAGGTGATGTGAATAAACTGCATTATTACTAATTAATGAAAAAGGTCTTGACAAAATGTCTGTATTAAGTAAAGAGTAAAGTGGAATTCAAAGGAAACTTGAAGGGGAAGAGGGGTTGTAAACTAAAACTTGGAACTGTCCCGAGAAGCTTCTTCTGGGGAAAGGCAATATCTATGAAGAGATAGTGTTGGGAAGATAAACAAGCCCTCCAAGACTCTGCAGACCAGAGTGGACAACAGTTTGTAAACTTTGGTGCTTCACACCAGACCGTAGTGACATGAGATTGTAGACAAGAGTGTTCAAGCAAGATTCTGACTGATGGCAGATTAGAATGGTGCGTGGCACAGGTGTATGTTCTGATTTCAGAAAAGAACTGTTTTTAAATAGCTTCTGAAAATCAACTCGGAGACTTGTTACGCTCTATAGGAATTCCGGATAATGAGAGACGGTGGCATGCCTGACAGTTAACCGAGACCTGAAAGCTATTTGTTGTTTAAGATTACATAGTCCCAACAGAATAATTCACTGTGGAATTCTAGGGTATTTGAGAGAATTTTGTCAAGGAGAAGTTCAGTTTTGAGTTTTAGCCTCACATCTCTATCTTTTCTGTACCTGTAAGTAGCTTTTAGAAAATAATTAAATGGAGTTGCTTACATAGTGATAAGTGAACAGAGGCAACTTGTACTTCAGCTATAATGTGTCAGTGTGGAGGGAGCTAGTCTTATGTGACTGTCTCTTGGAACTTCTTTTAAAAAAAAAAATAAAAAGCTGTCATCAGGCTATTTAGGTGCAGACCTGAAGGTTAGAGATTTTTGTGGAAGTAACTTGTTCATCTTACAATTTTTTTAGCCTAAGTTCTTCTCTGTATTCTTGAGGACTGGTGTTTTATCTCACTCAACCTGTTAATGACGTGCTTGAGATTTTTTTTTTTTTTTTCTGGTTTCAGGTCAAAGCAGTGAAACAGCTCTGCCAAATGCTGTCATGTTAGTGGTGTGGGATTTTTTTGTTTGTTCCCACCCCCTGCTTTTACAATTTTGCACCTGGAATGAAAACTAAAAGTGGAGTAGGAACTTTGCAGTCGCTTCTCTGCTCATCAGGGTGATACATATGAAGTCTATGATAATACGGTGTTTTCTCCTGTCTCAGCAGTTTCACATTTATGCTCTTTTAGAGCCATTCTGAGGACCTCAAAGTTCTATAATAGTATTGTAGTAAACTGTGATGGCATTAGTAGATCATAAATGTTTCTTCAGTGGTTTGCAGCCCAGTGAATAAGGAAACGGAGCATTTCCTGCATTGCAAGTTAGGGTACATAGGATCCTGTGTAACAAAGTCCTCCTCATCTTCTGATTCTGTCTTGACACATAGCTATACTTAATCTGAGGCAGGGAGTAAATACGGTGTCTGCTGTGATGCTAAACCAGGTGGCCCGTAATGTGGGAAAGTAACACCACTGAACTGTTCTGTTTTATTTTAAGGAAATAATGCTTTCATTACCTGCAGGAGAAATTAGATGAATTATGCAGGTCTTATGTGCCGAGATCTGCACGGCATTGCTAATTCTATTTACATCTTTCAGTATATTGATGATGCTTTTCTTGAGTAATCTTTTCCATTGTCTCTGGTTATATGTTACAGTTCATTGCCTCTGTGGATCTTCATTCAGTGTTGAAGATAAACTCCAGTGAAATGTTTCTATTTAGGCTTAAATGTATGTTAGCTGAGCAGATCCTATCAGTTTAGCTCTGTCAGCTACCGCTGTGAAGTAGTGTATTGATTAGAAAGTATTGGTATTGAATTACAGGCTTAACATGGACTAAATGCCGTTGTGATCCTTCTTAAGGAGTGCTTGACCTCTGTGCTCGCTCCTGATGCGTGTACAAAAGCTGTAATGCTGGACAACTTCTGGTCTGAACAGGGAACCCTTCCTCAACTGGAGCCCGGGAGAAGGCTGATTGCTAAAGAACTAATTAGCACTTGGCAGTTAATACAATGCCTTTTCAAAGTGAAAGGGGACATCTGGCCCTGCCAAGTAGCTTGGGATTTTATATACTTTTATGGAGAAGTACTTTATCTCTGCCTTAATTACGCAAGTAGCTTGGGATTTTATATACTTTTATGGAGAAATACTTTATCTCTGCCTCAATTACACAGGCTGTTAATGATAGTGGAAAATAGAGATTAACACTGGAAGTCAGTAAAAGACTTGATGTTGATTAGAGACTTCCTATTTCACTTATTTTAGCCCAAATTTTATCTGGAGAATCTCAGCTTAATTCCAGGTACCAACTAACCGGTGATGCCTCTTGAGCACTTGTTTCCCCTCTGCATTCCCCCGAATTCCACACAAAGTAGAATTCTCGTTTAAAAACTACATATTTTGTGGATATGTTTGTAACAACACATCTATATGTTTTGTCAGGGAATAGCTGTATTAACTGTGTGGCAAATTACCACCAAGCATTGAGATTGCACATTTTTGTCTGAAAAGAAGACATGGGAGTATTTTGTTTGTTTGTAAGGTGAGATAATGGGATCTACCATACCAGCATTTTTCTTTTTCTATAGATGGAACTTTGAACTTAATTAATGAATGTGGTGAGCAGGAAATTAACTGTGACTAAATGTCATCAACTTTATATTCTGATTTATGCGAACGTTTCATAGGAGCAAGTCTGCTACACTCTGACAAGCTAACTGCCAAAAAACAAAAGCCAACGAAGAATAAAAACCCAACCCATTTACATAGCTAAGTCCACTTAGACTTTTGCTCATCCTGTTTTGCCACAGGCCAAACCAGTAATTTATAAATTTCTTGATAAAATTAGTCATGACTATCAGACTCCTGAATGTTTTCCTTGTTGGTTAACAAAGTCTTCACAGATAAATGTGTAATGGAAAAAAGAGTGTTTCAGAAACTCAACTTTGAAGCTTTGAAACTTAAGCTCCTGACTTTCTAGTTGTCATCAAGGATTCCACAGGATTTTTTTAAGGGCTGTGTGTGTCTGTAGCTAGAGAGCTGTACAGCCAATTGCCATATTTCTAAAGATGATTTTTATTGCTGTGTGAGATGAAATAGGGGTAAGATGATTTCAGCACCATGGCAGCGCTTCTATTACACACAACCAGACTGCAGGTAAAACAGCAAATTGTAACATGGCTTACAGTAGACAAAACATTTTTCTAATTTAATTGAAAGAGTAGACCTCACCAGATGGATGATTACTGGCATGATGAGATAGTGGGCTTTTTTGCTCAAGTTTCTGATTAGTGTGATACTATAATTGAGAGAAATTGTTTTGTTTTAGTAGCAAAATTCTTGCTCGTTTCCATTATGTGCTGGTAGCAAGTAGTAGGGCAACAGCTTTCAGTGGCTTTACAGAGTTTTGATTTTAAAAATGATCATACTTTTTGCAATGTGGCATTCGAAGTTATATATAGAATGATTGGTTATTCATTGCTCAATTTTCTCCAAAGCTTTTCTGAACCTTCAACATTGAAACAAAAATAAATTTCAATATGACTTTTCCAATTGTTTTGATTATAAATTAATAATGGAGGGTGTGAATTCAAGTTTGGAAGCATCAGCTTTTGCTAATCATTGATGTATAGGACCTGCCATCAGTTTTAGTCTTACCCTACTGCTCTTCCTACTGAAAATCAAGGAAAAAGATAGTCCATTAAAATGCCATCATAATATGTATGTGATTAGGTAAATAGTTGCTTGATTTCACATACAGTAGTACAGGTAGAAAATTTGCAGGGAGTTCTGAGGATATTCAAGCCCAAATAAAGGACCTTCGCGTGGGTCACTTCACTGCTCCGCTCCAGAAGTTTGCAGTTCCTTTTTGAAGGAGACACTTCAATGCTGGGGCAGGTGTTCATGTAGGAAGATTTTCAGAGAAAAATATGAAAGTTAAAAAAATGAGATTTGTATTTTCTCCAAGGATTACGTTGGATAGTACCCCTAAAAGTAAGAATATTCTTTTATTTAAATAAAAATATGCCATATATATATGTTTATGCTTTGTGATTTGCTTCTATCCATCTAAAGACAGCTTTAGTGATACTTACGGCACCTTTTCAGGTCCTCTAGCTGGAACTGAGTGCACATACTGTAGAAATAAAAATATAATGCAACTGCATGCACATGATCATAGCTAATCAAAACTTGCCATTTTGTATTCTATTTTGTTTTGCATAAATAACCTAGCTCAGTAAAAGCACTGGTAGTGGATATACCATCTTGAAAACACTGAAGGGTATGCTGTGCTGTGGCTTACAGCAATGACTGCAAATTTTGCAGATGTACCTGAAGTAGCTGGTTAAAAGGTAATTTGGGAATGCATAGTGGCATCACCTCGGCAGCTACCAGTGCCCCAGAGTTCGAGGTGAGCTAGGCCAGTTCATGGTGCTTTGGCTGTGCTGCTGTTGATATGAGGAGGCTACCTAAAAATTAGCTTGTGTTGACTTTTCCATTTCTTTCATCTATCGCATGGAATAAAAAAAAAAATCTTACTTTTTCTCCACACATTAAGTTTCATGTTAATTCTCTGCATGCTAGTTCAGCTTCCTGCTTACTTTCACAAAAGACAATGTTGAAACGTTGGCCCTGTTTAAATTAGTGGCAAAAACCTCTGACTGTAACTAGAATTCGATCTATAAATCTGCAGTGGAAAAGCAGGGGCTGCTTTTTGAGGTTTGATTGAACACAATAGACTTCCTTTAGTTTCAGTCTACCGCATGTGTATGTGTCTTTAAATTCCAGAGGAAGTTGCTTTATAGAGTTTGGGTAAATAACATAGCATATATTGTTTTATTTCTGTAGTGTGGTGTATTTCATACATTTCATTTAATGAATAACAAAAAAAGATTTACGGGTTTCTTCTTTTTGCTTCCTGGTAATTTGTTTGACAGCTGTACATAGATGCTGAACATAGAGTGGATCCACTGTCAGCATACCTTCCATCTTCTCTTATGACAGGCGTAAACATGTATGACACATGGCCATACCTCGGTCATTCCCATTTACTTCAATACTCCATTTGTTTTAATTGTTTTGGATCCTTTTCAAATTAACAGCATTTCTGCAATGTGTCTCTGTTGGATTATTTTTTTTTTCCCCCTTGATCACAACAAAGTATCCAGAAAGTAAGTCAAATTAACCTATTAGTGTTCTGTGCACCTATAGCTTCTATAATTTTTTTCAGTAAAGACTTTTTTGATTAGCTGCATCAAAGGTTTTTATCAGGTCAAGAAGCACTGTCTATGCCAGCTATTCTTTGTTCAAGGCTGTAGCAGCAGAGCTAGAGCATTGTGTTTCAACAAGCCCTCTTGAGGAGGATGAGCTGAGAGAAAGCTGGAAGTTAAACCAAGGAAACTAAACACTATTTAAAAACAAAACTTGAAGTGATGATTTTTATTTGTTTGGGGTTTTTTGTCTCACTGAACAGTACTACTGCTTGATCCTACCATTACATGGACGTTACAAACACTTTCACTGGCAAAGGAACTAAAGTTCCAGTGAAGGTCAAAGAAAAACACGTGTTTTTTTTTTAAAACTGTCACCATAATTTTTATTAATGTACCATTCACCATGCTGTTTTCCTCTCCAAATTCAAACCACAATATTTTATATGCCTTTGAGAGCCTTCTCATGTCACTTTTTAAAGCTGAAATGAAAGTTTCCTTGCTTGTTCTTTTAGTCAGCATTATGGATTTGAGTTTGCTTTCTTTTCTGTGTTTTTCCTCCTGCCTTCCATGTTCTTGTAAAATGCCAAATACTAAATTGTGGAAATAAGATCCGTTATATAGATGTTTCTGACATGGTTTGTTTAAAATCATCACTCAGAGCAACATGTGACACAGTCGAAGTAATGTCATCAGTCTTGCAGGCTAGAACAAAATAATTATGTACAGGATTGCAAATGTGAACCTATTCTCTCTTAGAATAGATTGAGTGCTCTACCCTTGTGGCATGCTTTGGTCCCCCAGTGATGTCAAAGTGTCAGCGATCATTAAGAGAAAAACGGTATTTGCTTATTCATTGAGAGACAGGTGTCAAATCTGTACTTCGCTTGGCAGTATTTTGTTCTCCTTTAGCAGGAGAACGATGATTTGTCCTGTTCCTTCTTATTACCTTAGCTAAAGAAAATTAACTTTATTTTTTGTGTCATTATGCTGCACTTTGTTTGCTTTTCTAGAATAATTAGAAACTGTTTTAGTAAACTATAGAAGTTAGTAATGTAGTATGGTAAGCAGTAAGCAAGGAAACTTTTTTTTTTCCCTACTTATGCTTAGATTCTCTTAAAACCATGTTTTGGGAGAAAATGGTGATGCATCTGATATTTTTGTAAAAGCTTATGGGTGTCAGTTTTTCTAATATAAGCGCTAGGATGATTCCTGTTTCAGATCCCATGAGAGAGGAGCCCACAAAAAGGGCTGCACTGTAAATCCAGCAGAATAAAACTAAATAGCTATTTCTGTGGCAGAGGCATTAATAAGCCTTTTTGTAAATGCAATTCAGCTCTCTTTTTCTTTCTCAAACTAATCATCACGTAACTGTCTCGATTTCAAGACCAAGTTTAGGAAATTACATTTCTGGTTTTATGAACAAGAAAAAGGACTATTTAACTGTGTGTTTTCTTTGTAATAAGTGTATCTGTAAATCTTCCTGTGATGTTTAAAGTGATGATAAATAAATAATGACCTTTGTTTTCATATATCATACCAATAGATGTAGCAGATGTGATTCTCTTATGGCCACATGAACTTGCTGCAAATATGCAACCAGTGAAGTTGCTGTGTTTATTGCCTGTTTCATTGAGTTTGGTTTCGGATTTGCTTCCTTTATTTCAGTGTGATTACTGAAAATCAGGTTGATGATTCATTTTGAATGTTTCGTTTCTAGCACATCCTAAACCAGAAACATTTCTTCTTGCAAGCTTTAATGGATTTTAATCTGTTAAATGTAATTTTTCATCTTGCTGATCCAACTGGGAAGTCTGTAGGTTTGTTACTTATATTGAGGCATCGTTTCTCTGAAGTGCTACTGCGTGCTGTTGATTGCCACTGAAAATCAGTTGTATGTTTTTTCTTAGGGAGTAGTTCATACACATTCATTTATTTAACAGTCTGTTGCCTTTCCTGTATTTCAGTTTTCCAGTTTGACACCGAATTCTATATCAGTGGACTTGCACCTCTCTGCGACCAGCTTGTTATACTTTCATATGTAAAGGAGATTTCCGAAAAAACGGTAATTATTTTTATGTTAGAGTTTCATCACATCACTAAACTGCCCTGTGAGATGAGCCTTAAACTACTCATGCAGATCTGTTTATCTGTGAAAAAATCTGTAGTCCACCGGTAGTGAACAGTACTAGAAACTTCTCTGCCCTAAAAAACAAGGTCAGCAGAGGTGATGTTGAGGACTAATGTACTTACCTTTCAGAAGTCCTGTCTGGGTTCCTTTATTTCGTGCAGAAGGCAGAGAAGGTCTCTAGCTAGTCCTTCTCTCTACTTTTCCCTTCCTTTCCCTGCCTCTCTCTTCTTTTCTCATATCCTCTTGTTCTTTCTGCTATTTCTGTGCCAGAAGAAATGAAAAATCTTTTTTAGTCAGAAGAGGGGCTTGATAACATCTTAGAAGAAATGAGAGTAGCAAAAATGATCAACTCAAGCAATAAGGGTCACTGTGGTGGGGTGGGATGCATGATTGTGGCATCATCTCCCTTCCTTCCAAGACCTTTAGTTGGGTACCCCCAGATATGTGCATAGATAGGTAGAAATTAGAATTCATGTCAGCCGTTTTTACTGCGCGCGGGCGAGTGCCCTGTCTGTCTCCGACATTTATTTCATATTGCCAAATAAAAGGCAAGGCAGTGGAGGAAATCCTTGAAGTTGCGGTGTGAGAATGGCAGATGCTCTTGATCATCTCTTTGATAGTACGTCTGCCTTAGACAACCATCACCATAGTAACCTTAAGCAACTGGGTGCACAAGTTGCTAGGCAATGAAATGCTGTAGGTTCAACCAAATGCTCGAGCCTGCTGAAATCAATAGGGTTAGCTTCTAGTTCTGCTGCAGGATGTCAGATTATTATTTCTTTATTTATATTAAGGAGAAAAATAATGTCACAGCAGTGTTTCCTAAGAGAGCCAGTACAGTAATCCTCTAGTGCAGGAGAGTCAGTGAAAGAACAGGAGGCAAACAAATGGGATGAGGAAAGGGGAGGAAAAAGTGGGTTGAAATGCTACAGAGCAAGGAAATTGGGAAGCTGCTGTTAATGAAGAAGTAGCATGGGAAAGGAGCTAGTGTAAAGGAGGTAGTGACTGATAAAGGTTAAAGTCATTCTAACTGCTTCAGGAAAGAAAGATGAAAGGAGAATTTCAGGTTATACAATGGTAATAGAATGTAGGAAAGAGTTTGGTTTTTTTCATGTGTTTGCTTTTAATTAGCCTTTGAAAGAAACTCTGAATGCTGGACTTTGATAAATTCTCAATCCGCTGGGTAACTCTAGCAAGGAAACGCAAGTACTGTCCTTGCTGATACTGTGTCTGTGCCGTGCTGTGGTGGGAACCTCTCGGCTCCATGGAGCCCGAGCTGCCTGAGCTTGCAGCAGAAGTGCTGCTCGCCAAAAACGCTGTTGGGTTGTGAGGAACACTGTTCTTCTTACGCTTGATTTCACAGCCTTCAAACAACAGCTTCCTACTTGTTACAAATTGGATCAGAATTGAACTCATGGTTTA
>NW_009619157.1:111230-111540 GCF_000690535.1 Cariama cristata | reverse complement strand
CATATAGACAGGATTTTAAAAATTAGTTACATTTAACAAACACCAGCTGAGCTACATATTTTGAATGGAATCTGACCTGTTGCCTCTGAAAAACATGGGAAGCTTTCCCCTTGGCTTCAGTCAATTCTGGACATCAATCATTTTGTGTTCAGTACTAATTCTTCTGTGATAGGATGGGTCTCCATTTGGGGTAGCTAAATGTGATATATATATTTGTTAAGTACTTCTTTGAAATAAAATATGATTTCTTTTCCCTCTTAAATTTATAAAAATTTTAAATGGCAAAGCTTCTAACTCGCTTTGCCTGCTG
>NW_009619157.1:92339-111212 GCF_000690535.1 Cariama cristata | reverse complement strand
GAAAGAGATTAGAGCATAAATATATATGACAACCACATTATTACCAAATATATTCATTAACAGCAATGCTATCACAGTGAATACCGAATTAATTAACAGTGACAGGGCAATAAATTAAAGTGTTTATGCATTTCTTTCTCACAGCTTACAAACTCAGGATTTATTCCTGACCTTTGGTGTAAAACTTGATAGTGAATCAAACATGATACTGTTAGTATTCAGTGTCACAACTGAGACCTTTTCACCCTGAAGATGTAACAGATAATTTTCTAAGAATTTTTTTTTGTGGATTAACATTAATTATCATCCGTACTTCATGGAGGATTAACATCAGTAGAAAATAAGCTCACTCCCATTCCAGACACTTCCCAGTTTATTCTTGCTCTCTCTGTGACGATGTGTTTACATGATCTAAGTTGCCTGTTTAGAAACTCACCGCTTTCTCCTTGTTCCGAGGTAGTCCTAGCAAGGGTCTGCCACCAAGCATCTCCTCTGGGCTCTTTGGGTTCTCAGGTGGGCTCCAATGGGCTGAAGACACCTGAAGAAGGGATTTAGAGGTGAAATAGGGACCAGTTCCCAGCTTTTATACGTTTTGTGTATTTAATCTTGTAGAGGATAAGAAATTGTGTATACGAGTCAGGTTGCAGGCTTGGTCCTTTTCATTCCGTTACTTGAACTTACTGTCTCGCGCTGGGTCAGTAAGGAATTACTGTTCCAAAGGAGCAGATCTCAGCCTTTTTCTGACAGAAAATCCTGAAACAGAGGTGCTAACCCCTATTTAACAGTTCTGATATTCTGAAAATAGGCTTGCTTTGCCTCATTAGCTGCCACGTACCCTTGAAAGAAGTCCATAGAGCAAAAAGCAGAGCTTAGGCTGACTAAGGTTTCCAATGTTTGGACACACACAAGTGACAAATCTTGGCTAATGATAACCATAAGACCAAGGGTGAAATACTTGGGTGTGGGAGTCATTTCAGGTCAGATGTGTGCTGATGAGAGGGGAGAAATTAGGCCGTTTCTTCCATGTTGGGCCAAGGTAGTGGTTCTATAACAAACACGTGGGTGCAAAACTATTACAACACTGTAGCACTTATTCCTGTATAAGATCAAAAAACAACTTCAGAATAATATCCAGCTGCCTAATTAAGAATGAAAAACTGATCTCGGGTTACGTATACATGGCTTGCACTCTTATTTGCATGTAAGCCTAACATTGCCACCACCTCTCTGCAAAGTACTGCAAGAAGCATCAGCAACACCTTCAGCAGCAGCAGCTGAGGGCTGCTTGAGTGCAGGGACACTTTGGGAGAGGAGGACCCAGCTCACCCATCTTAGTCATTCAGCTGTTAGGTCTTTAGTATAAGGTGACTATTTAGGGGAGTCACTATTTATTTTTCCCATCTTGTCTTTGAGTTTATTATGATCAAGCTAAATCATAAATCCTTCTCTCTAATCCCAAACAGCCTGCAAAAGCCCTAGCTTCAGTCCACTTGCTCATGGAAGGAAAACCTGATGGTGGTCAGGGATGTTCCCGGTGACATTTATTCTTCTGTATGTATTCTCCTGTTGTTGAATTGTCACGCCCTAAGTGAGGTGTTCCCAGGAGGCAGGGGCACAGGGAAGGGAATGCACAGCAAAACCCAAGGGTTTACATCTAGCGTGCTGCAGAGGTGAGCTCTGCTGCTTGACCAGCGACCAGCCCAATGGCAGGGGCCTTCAGTGCTGTACTCAAGGTTTGAGCCAAGTAACACAACAAGGTCACCCCAGAACTCATCTCACACATCGCTTCAAGTGGCGGCAGGCGGAGGGCCTGGGCACCACAGCCATGGGAGATCTTCCTCTGCTTCGCACTCCCATGCTTTTGTTCTCATGCCATCCCACCGTGCTGGAGGGGCACCGGACCGCAGCTGTGCCCAGGTCACTCAGTCAAGTGGCAGAACCCCACCACAGCGTGCAGGCAGTGCGTAGGACGGGTAATTTGCCTGCCTCTCCCCCCGTGGTGTTTTGTCCCTTACCCACAATGGCTATTCAGGCATTTCGACTCTATAATAGCAGGACTTGAACATCTCTGTGATCTGTGTGCCAACACTGGCTCAATGAACTGCTGGAGCACACGGCAGCACCAGGAACACAAACTGCTGTTGCGCTGCCTGAGAACGGCAGCAGTCCCCGATTCCTGTGGCTCAAGCCTTTGCCGTTTGTAACTCCTACGAACCGGAGCGTGCACAAGTAGCAGCATGGGGCACTGTGGAAAGGCAGTGAAGTTTTATAGCTACATAATACTCAGTCCACTGGGGCCCTGGTTTCTCCATAGAAATATAAATTATGAAAGAACCTGTCTATTAAATACATGAAAAACGTGGATTTTCCTGTTAGTTAGCTGATTTTTATCTTTCTTTACATAAATGTTTATAACTGCAGAGACCCTTCAGACTGTGCGTGCTGGGCTGTGAGTCTCTGTGCTGCTACAGGTGTGTTTCTTGGTCACCACCATGTCCTGGGGAAGCTTCTGGGCAGGACAGCTTTGCCTTCTCAAAACGCTTTTGGGGTGGGGGGTGAATACAGACAACAGGACTTCTGAAGTGAAGGCAGCTCTCTCCTCAGAGGAGAGATTCTTTTAAGCTCTAAAGGATCACTTTGGGTTCAGTTTAAGCTTTATGTGCAAGTTTTGCTTCAGTTTCACCTTTTTCCGTAGCCCGCTGGCTTGGCCTAAGGAATAAGATAATACGTGTTCAGTGACCTTGATGATCCAACCTGTGTTTTAATTCCTGCCCTAGGAGGACTGTAGATATAAGTGCTAGGTCACCTGCAGAAGTCTCCTGTAAATATTTAAAAGTATTTGCCAAGGCCAGCTCAAACTTCCTAGGCTGGTTTTGCTCTAATGCTTTTCTTTGTCTCTCTTGGCCTCAGATAAAATGTCAGCTCATCAACTGTAGTAATAGCCTTTCCCTTCAGATTTATTCTTTTCCCACAGTTTGCTGTAAAATGTTCCAACACTGAGCAGGAAATTTCTCACAGGGAAACTTTCTATGATAGCTACAAATTCTTACAACATCTCTCCAGCACAGTGCCTGTAGCAAGGAAGGGCTGCGGCCTTTCAGCAGTTTTTCCAGGACGTGCCGAGCGGCTGCGGTGCCTCTGTGTTCAGTGGTGCTGAGCTGAGCCTGACGATGGCAGAGTTGCTCAGCTCCAGGCCGGCTTACTGTAAGGCATCGCTTACAGAACTGCTCACAGATGAATTGATAACACTGATACCATTCGAGCCTCCTCTCCTTTACAGCAGAGACTAATCCACAGCAGTATTAAACACACAGAAAAAGTGGGGGGATAAAGAAAAAGAAAAAAAGGAGAAAGGGAGAGAGAAAATTAAAAAAGTCTTTCACTTCAATGTCATTTCAGCAGACCAAGGTTATGGTGGGGCCAGATGCTGGTTACAGCTCAGCTCAAGGGAGCAAAGGTCTCTGGAGGGCTGATTGCAGCAGTTCAGGCTGCTCTAATCTCCACGGGCTGCTCACAAAAGGCAAAACCACTTCTGGGGACACATCCAGCATCGGGGCAGCCAAACCACGTTTCCTCCTCTGCAGCCTTTACGTTCTCAGCACAGGGACCTTGTTCCTGCACTGTGTCTAACCCAGGTTTTGGAGGAGGATGTTTTCAAATTACGAAAGTATTGAAATAACAATAATTGTAACTAACACACAGAAATGCAGGTACTGGAGATGCCACTTTTCTGAAAGGGATATAATGGTAAGGAACAGCAGAGGATCTTTCCTCTGATGGCTAGGGCCTTGAGCATTGGGACCTGAAGCAGAGGCACTGTAAACATCAATCATTTATGCACATTCTACTCACCAGCACTGGATGTTTGTCTCTTGCTGGACCTCACTGCAATTTTGCCATTTTCTCCAAAAGTTGATATTTTTGCATTGTTTTGAATTTAATTTTATTTCCCTGTTAAATGACAGCCTTCTGCAGAGCCTAGACAAAGAGGGTCACAGAATTTCTAGTAATGATTTCACAGACTTGCAACCATTTGAACAGAAGAGGCAGATGTAGACACTGAAATAAATTCCACTGAATTACCATTGCAGTCCTCAGTCTGCACTCAAGTCTGTTTAGCACTGTATGAGAAGTCTCCAAAAAGCTTTGCGTGGGAACCTCCCAGGAGTTTTTTACAGCTAATAATCTTGGTTAGTGCTACTGAGAAAGCATGAGGGTTGTTGATAACATTTCTCTCTTATCATGTGCATTTTCAAAATAGAATAAGTAAATGATTTGGCAGAAAGAATATCATAATAATAAGTGATAACCAGAAATTGTAAGAGGATAAGGAAATTCTTAGAGAGTTCTTGTTATACATACACACCCAAATTGTGTTCAGAAAAGAAAAAAAAAGCATAAAATAGAGAAGAACTGAAATACATGAACAACGCTTGCTAGCCACCATGCGTGACTACCCAGGGGCACAAGTTACACAAACCTTTTCTCCTGAATTAAGAGGGAGCAAATGTGTTGGGGGTTATTTCACCATGTCAGTGAGAAAGCTCCTGCAAATTCTTAATGCCTCCCCACTCCAGAAGGTGGAAAGGGTCTACAAGGCAAGTTAAAAATACTCTTGTGAGCTCTTGCTCCTGCCATGAGGGAGCACTGCCAGGACAACCCAGATGCAGGCAGCCACACACATCAGCTGTGACCAGCTCACAGAGCAGATGTAGCCCTTTACCAGAGTCCCTATCCGCAGGCTGGGTTTGCCACATGTGCCCTCTGCATGCCGCGCAGCCCAGGCATGCAGGGTCCCCTCCAGCTGCAGGTAGCTGTGAAGCTGGAGGAGGAGGAGTAGAGGCATTTCCAGCAAAGAAGCCTGGCTGGCAGTTGCTCTCCTTTGGCAGCTCTGCTCTCGACTCTAGCTCTAGTCAGGCAGGTCCTCGTTTAATCCCGTGGCTTCAAGAACTTTCTAGGTGAGTCTATATGATGAGCAACTGGAGCCAAGGTAGACATTAAAGGAGTTTTAGGAATGGAGATGCTAAATCTATCCATATGGTATCTCAGATCCAGCTTAAGGAGCCCAAGAGCAGTTCCCTGTAGCTACGCTCCATCCAGAAAGCCCTGGCTCTGCCCAGAGGGTACGTGGAGCATGAAGTCCACCAAAGACTTGCAGAAGACACTGCTGGTTTCAGGTGACTTCAGGCATTGCCTGATGTCTAAAGAGAAGAGGATGAGGAAGGTGGAAGGACGCTAGGACCAGCGCTGAGCTGCAGTATCATACCTTTGCTGGCAATGGAGCTCACTCTTCTCCCCAAGGTCCATGCTATCACTTACCCATTTATGTGCTACGACTAGCAGTCTGTTCCCTCTCAAGAGATGTGCTAATTTTTCTTGAGCAAGAGGCGTCTCCTGCAGCATTTGAAAGGTCTCAAACAGGAGCTCAATGCCAAAAAAGCAGGTAGTGGCTACAGAAAACAGTGGTTTCTGCAGCTAGAATCAATTAGGATTTGGGGCAGTTAGCATTTCTGAGTCTGCACTGCAAGGCATCCCTTTAAGTGTGGGATCTCCGTCTGTGATCTGCTGGGATCTGTGACCCCAGCTTCAATTCTGAGGGAAGCTACTGCCATAGCAATATACTGCTTGCTTGAAGTGCACTTGAATCTGCACCCATACTCCCTTTGCTAGGCTGTGTACTTGGCTTTCCAACCTTCACAGATGCTAAAGAGAGCGAACGAGCAGATCTTCTTAAATCTTTCTTTAAACTGACACCCCCCACACACACACACTGGGTTTCAGATTGTGCTCCCAATTACTTCAAATGCTGCAAGTAAAGTAATTATTTTTTTTTTTTTTTTCTTTTAAAAGACATTTAACTCCAACAATATACAGTTGCAGCTGTGAATGACTGGAACTCATTATATAGAATATGTTTCCCAGTCAGAAATGAAATTGGCAGCAACACCTCCACCCCAAAAAATTACTTGACTAAAGTAGCAGCCAGCTGAACAAGCAAAAAAACCACAAGAGGATTAAACCAAATATGCAGCTCAAACAGAAGAGTAGTTGAACCCTCGAGCATTTCAAGACACAGCTGATTCAGCAAAACAGATACACATTCAAACGAAGGATGTCACTGAAAGAGAAAACCAGGCAGTTTAATCAATAAAGAATGCAGCCTGTCCCAGGCCAGGAAATGCAGCAGTGTAACAAGCCAAACAGAAAAATGAACTGGAAAGAGCAAGAGTCGGTCCCTACTGCTTTTGCTGGGACCTTGAATCCCCAGTGGGAGCCACGTCCGGGAGAGGTAACTCATGGGGACAGGCCGCTGCCACATACCTTTTTGGGACTAATCCTTGCCATGTGGGACTACAGGAGCTCGGAAAACAAGAGCTTTTTTTTTTCTCGATCATATAGTTTATATGATGTGGGATATTATTTAATTCAAGATTGCAAGTTTATTATTTTCACCTAGCTACAAGTTGTTTTATTATAGTACACAGATTTATTATTCTCTGTGAATTATACAGAAGTGGATTTGATTCACAAAAATATTTTTACTTCATTGAATGCCTTGAAAAATAGTATGCCAACACAGTGTAGCAGAGAAACTGTTGAAGAGATTCACATTCTCATACTCACCTCTTCCTCGCGAGAGATTCTGTACTCCTCAGCTGCCACAAAGGTTGGGCTGTCCCAGTTGCACAGTATTGTTCCTTGTGCTAGCCTGGATATCGGACACTTTGTAAGGAGAGGACGACTTGCTTGGGAGGTGCAATGTTTGTCAGTACCTGTGTCCTTGAGGTCTGAACACAGACAGAAGCCACTATTCCATCACCTTCCTGCC
Source organism: Cariama cristata (assembly GCF_000690535.1). NCBI lineage: Eukaryota > Metazoa > Chordata > Aves > Cariamiformes > Cariamidae > Cariama > Cariama cristata. Next base: position 104,383 of record NW_009619157.1, on the reverse strand, counting down.
AACAGAGAAATCTGCTCAGAGAAACCTTCTCACAAGAGCAAACCTTCTTCACAGAAAAGTAAACAGGAAGGGCTGGGAGAGCAGCTGAATAAAGGACATGCCACTGCACATTAAAATATTTGCTAATTGCAAATATATTGTCCCACTGTGCTGTCAGCTCCAGCTCTGACTCATATGAAATGTCAGTTGGCTCCAGATTGAATTTTGCGGTTAATAACCTCATCACTTGCCTACTAAATCTACCCGGAAGAGACGAGACTGCAGTAAAGCCAAACATTGATTTCTGCATTCTCTTTCTTGTTTCTTCCCTTCTCCATTTCCATGTTGTATTGGGGTAGTTATGACCTGCATAAATGCCGTGGTTTAACCCCACCCAGGAACTAAGTATCACGCAGCCACTCACTCACTCCTCCTCCCTTGCCTAGCGGGTTGGGGAGGAGAATTAGAAAAATGTAAAACCCATGGGTTGAGATGAGAGCAGTTGAATAACTGAAATAAAGTAAATAATAATAGTAATGAAAAGGGAGATAACGAAGAGAGAGAGAGGAATAAAACCGAAGGAAAAAAAACCAAGTGCTGCACAATACCATTGCTCACCACCCACTGACCAATGCCCAGTCCATCCCTGAGCAGCAATCGACCCCTCCTGGCCAACCCCTCCCAGCCAACTCCCCCCAGTTTCTATACTGGGCACGACGTTCTATGGTATGGAACATCCCTTTGGCTGGTTGGGGTCAGCTGTCCTGGCCTTGCTCCCTCCCAGCTTCTTGTGCACCTCCTGGCTGGCAGAGCACAGGAAACTGAAACGTCCTTGGCTTAGAGTAAGCACTGCTTAGTAACAACTAAAACATCAGTGTGTTATCAACATTATTCTCATACTAAATCCAAAAACCACAGCACTGTACCAGCTACTAGGAAGAAAAATAATTGTATCCCAGCCAAAATAAGGCCAATAAAGCAGGCTGCAACACTGAGCATGACCTGAAAAAAAAAGAGTGAACTAAGATTTAAATTTCATTTGCAATGTTAGGGAAGACCTTTGTTGAAGTTGATTAGACAAATATCATGTGCAAGATTTTGCCATTTGTCCAAGATTTCTAATCAGCAGAACATTGCCACAAATGAAGAGGCTGGACATCGCCCAGCAGCCTGGGAGCAATGGGCAGATAAATCTTTCCAAGCAAAGGTAAGGCAGAGTTAATAACTTGAACATGTCAGACAGAAGCACTGCTTCCCTGAGAAAAACGTTCACTCACATGAGTTAAATACTCAGGACTGGTTAAAAACCACAGCGTGAGAATAAACAGAATGGACACTGGCTTCTGATTATTTGTTTTAGGCTGCAACGTTTATAAGGACAAAGGAAAATAAAATCTCACCTGCTTTTTCCCTTACTGTTTTTGGATTAGTCCTGGTTCAACTACTGGACAGATGTTAAAAGAGAAATGTTTATAAAAGAGAGAGAGAGAGAAATGTTGTAAGCAAACCAACAGAGAAACAAGGCTGCCTTTCCAGTAGCAAGGAACTTGCAATTATTGTTTGAATCAGGTTCATATTTGGAATTGTAGTTCTAATCCAATAAAGCGTGGAGTTTCAGGCACATAAATAATCCCCATTTTTAAGGGGATTTAAGTTTCACTGCTTTGATGGACTGGTATATTATAACAGGAAAATGGTAAAACTAAATTACTGCTATAATTTAGCGGTATGTATTTATTTGACTTTAGAGTTTAAAATGCTGTGGTTTTCATAGTACTTATCTAACCACCCACTTATTTTTGTTGTGTTTCTGAATCTAAGGAGAATGCTTACCTTCATCAGGACAGGAATGTCATTTCAAAAGAGCTGATCAATATTAACATTGCGCAGTACTAGATGTTACCTCTATTTTGCATAAACTACATTGGAGAACCAGCTAATGTGTAATTTATGAACAAAAACATATCTGCATCCTTTCTGAATGTGCATTTACAAATCTTCCCCTGTTTTTAATCTTCAAACCATTAAAACTGTTCATTAAATATATAGTCTACACACCTTTTTCAACAGAGCTGTGTTAGAGTGTGTGAATTATGCATAAAGCCCACAGAGAGAGAGATGCATAAAAGTGCAGTTTAGCTAGGTAGACATAAACATTCAGCAAACTGTTTAATTAGTCACTAAATCAGTTGTTATGCCTTTGTTGACTGACTGATGTTTTTAAAGTATCACTGACTCTTCTTAAGATGTCTGCCCTTGTTATTTGTTATTTTAACAAATATTTGATGCCATAATCTGGTGCTCAAATATCCACTCCTGTAATTCAGTGCTAATGGCAATGCTGAGATGACAGAACTATTAAACTGGATACAAAGTTGTCAAATTTTAAGACAGAAAAATACTCACCTGTGACATGTAGCATATGGCAGAAACCTGAGAAAATCATCAGCAGAGTTAAGAATAAATAGAAGCTGTGGTCCCTAAAAAATACAATCTGACATGCAAACATGGATAGTCTTGAAATGTACTTGACAGTCTGTGATCTGAGTCAACAGATCATAAAATCAGAGGCATGTAGTACCACATTTTCAAATAACAAATTACAGCGTAACTCTTAATGCTGAAATTGATGTGTATACAAGCTGCTTTTTCTATATACTATGTAAAGAGTTCGTTAAGATACTACAGCTAATTATGCTTCAAGCATTTACAGTCACATGTGTTTAATCAATTTTGATTTTTTGATGCCCATCTTATACTTAAGCAATTTTGATGTGCAGTGTTTAAAATGACAGTTTTTATTAAACGCCTTACAGAAGTAGTACAGAAACAGTCGCTCTGCCTGTACAAATAAATCACCCAGAGCTGCAGCATACTTCCCAGCCCATGACGTGTGATCACCCAGTGATCTCTTGGGGTAAGAAAGGCTCCTTAAGGTGACAGGAAACAACTAAGCATCTTAAACTATTTCCTTCCCCTCATCTTACATTCAAGTCAGGGATGCGGTCCCAGTACACTGCATACAAAACATCAGTGTCATCATTTGTTTGGGAAAGACCATTACTATCATCTAACCTGGCTGCTCCACAAGACAAGGAGCTGTTTCAGTTCTTCATTCAGACACTTTTAAGAAGAAAGGATTTACAGTTTCCTTATCCGACATTCCATTTTACCATTAAATTTCAAGACTCGTCATAGCAGCACACGTTATCCAAGGGTTATGTAGTTTTATACATAGAATCAAAGCAAAGAAGGATTTGGGAGATTTTAAAAGAAATCTGATTATATAGTGTCTTGCCAAGAAGAATCACAAGAACAATTTTGGAGCAGCTGCTTGTTCCATCTGAGACTCTCAGTGCTCCAGTGAGAGTCCCTTCCCTGCTCTGCCTTTATCCTCTGCTGGCTCCAAGCAAACTCAGACACACAACAAAACCTGTGGGCCAACAGTTGACAGATGTCATCTGATGAATGCAAAAAATCTGTTTTCATACCTTGATTCTGTGGTTTAGATTCAGTCCAGTCACACGATATTCCTCCTGCCTTGCAGTGAACAATGCAAGACAATGCACAACACACCACCCCCGACTCGCAAAGAGGGAAGATGTTTCACTATTGATCAATGCAATACCAATTGGACCCATTCCAATACCAGTTAATCATTTAATTGGAGACTTTCCAGCATGAGAAGGAAATGTTCTGCCTCCCGCCATGCACTTCTTAGCAAACACAGATTAGAAATGTGATCTACCTGAATTATCCTTCCTGGAGACAATTCTGCACCTCTCTACTTATGCAAGACTGAAAGCAGATGACCAAAGTAATCATCCCTCAAACCACAATTCCCACTGAGGCCAACATCAAAATCATCACTGAGAGATGGCGGCAAGAAGCTAAATTACTGATGTTTGACATCATGTTGAGTGGTGCCCAGCCTTTGGTACAGGTGCTTGGTCTAAGGCAGGAAGAGGGCAGTGGAGTCAGAAGCAATGCACCCAACAGCGGGGAGGGCTGTGGTGGTGCCAGGAGCCACCGCATCTTCCCACTTTCCTTACAATGGTTTGCCTCTGTTAACAGTGAAGTCTATTCACACTTACACTAAAGCCTTTACCACTGTTCTGGGAGCATAAAAGCATCTTAAAATGAGTGGATATCACTGTTCCACCAATTTAAAACCACTTTTGACTGTCAGAGTGGTATAAAGGAGTTTTAGTGTAAATAAGAGTGTGGTAGTAATCTGAGCTCGTATCCGTAGGGGGGCTGATTCTCTTCTCATTTACATCAGTTTTATTTTGATATAACTCCATTAGTTTCAGTATTTATTTTTGCATGAGTGACAGCAGAATTATGCCCAGCATAATCACACATGAAGTATAAAAATCCAACTTGACTAATTTCTACGTATTAGCCACAAATGCTAGAAGCCAAAGCAGAATCTCAATGAAGTAGTCTCCTAGTCTGCTCTTATTCTTTTTTTTCCCTCCATATCCAAGTTGGACATGTCTCCGAGTTATAGAAGGAAGGATGAGGAGAGAGCCAAGAAAAAGTAGTTAACACAACCTGGCTTCTACTCAAATTTACTGTTCAAATAAAACCAGATTTGAAGAGACCACTTGGGAAATTCTATATTCTCTGCGGAGTTCTGCACCGTTCAAAACGAGAAGGAATAACGTCAGCACAGGCTAACAGCCCCTTGATAAGGCAAGGAGTTGGAGACAGTGATTCAACCTTTCAAATGATGAAACACTCAGAGGCAACATTTCTTCCAGTCCTGGTTGCTGTTGTCGGGTTGAGGTTTTGTAGCTCTGTGCATGATGAAGAAAGCTCAGGAAAGGGTGAAGTTTTGGAGAGTTCCCCTCTAAACTCTGATATAATCCATGACAGCAAGTGATGGATCTCGTGGTTAGGAATAAGGGGGGCAGCCATGGCCACATTTCAGTACTGCTCCGGGGAATGAGAGGGGACCGGGAACCATGCTGTATCACCCAAGGTAGGGCTCTGACCTTCTTCCTCAGACCACAGCTTTGTAAATGCCAGTCAGTCTAAACTAGCACAAGCAGCAATTTCTCATGAGCTATTTATTGACTGTCCCTTTTACCTAAAGTTTTAGGAAACAGGTAAATCTGGATAAAGTTGACTTGTACCATAGAAATAACCTTGTATTACTGACTCAAGTAATGATACATTGTCTTCAATAAAGTTTTTTTGCTACTTTCTCCCTTCAGTTTTTGAAGAAAAAGCAATGAACCACTCCCACAGAGAATAGTTACTGTGGGCCACAGAGCACAGACCCAGGGCAGAGTTTATGGGCTTTACATTTTCAACCACCTGCTTTTCTCTCTTTTGCTTGTGAAATAGCTGTTCTGCCACCATAGTATTTCTGAGGTGGCACATGTCTGAACCATGCTGTCTGATGAGATATCCAGCAGTCTTTATGTCTAACAGTGATCATCGCTTTCAAAACCCTGCCCTGCTAAATAATAGATAAAAGAGATGAACCATGGTGTGGTTTCGCTTTTGAGTGCTTGATACACTAGAGCAACAAGCGTTACATTTTCAAGGGTGTCAGAAAGAAGCAGGGAATACAAAACAGGAATGGAGGAAAGCTGCAAGAAGTGGAAAAAAAAAAAAAAAAAGACAGGAAAGAGCCTGGCCAAGCAGAAGGCATGGAATGGAAACGTTGGAAAGTATTAAATTGCATTGTTATACACTGGTGTCCTGCAAAGCAACAGATATTTCTGTGATGAGTGCAGAATCCCGATGACTCACCTAATGGGAATGACTGAATCCTCATCTGCTCCACCTACCTCAGCGCTTCATTCCAGCTCCCATTTATATTCCTTGTAAGTGCAATCACTGGACATCCTTGAAGTGTTACAAATTACACAGCACTTCTTAAATCAATCCATTAGGATATTAGCATTTTCCCTGCCAAGACAGTAACCAGCAGCGGCTAGCTCTCTTGGTGAAATTTGTCTTATAACTGCCTTGTAGCACTTATTAATACAGCTATGTGACAATTTCTAATCATCTTTTTGTAACAAAAACCCAGCTATTTCTCTAAAATCATGGGTTTAATTAAACATTAATTTTCTCGGTAGCTCTGGTGGGGGGTTGAATGCAGAACATTCCATTTTGTTTTTCATCCTTTTCATTTTACATTCACTTTTCCCATTTTAGTGATAATAATCAGAACCTGGCAGGATTTCTAAAGCCAAACATCATGGAAATTAATTACTAAAAAATATGTTTGATTGCAAACTTGAAAATTTCCACCGTTATTTTATGGACTTCTTATTAATTCAGAGTTAATCTATTTTTTTTAAAGTATGTAAATTGAAATTGAAATCAACAATTAAAGACATTTTAATGACCTTTTTTCTCTTTCTCTCTCAGACTCACAATCATTATATATATACACAAGAAGAGATACAGGTGATAGGAAATATATATTTATTTCAGGAGGATTAGAAAAGCATACCTGTCCTTCAAACGTCTTGGCATTTCATTCTTTGGTTTGCCTCTTCTTTCTTGCCAATATCTTCTCTTTTGTTTTTGAGAACAGTAACAAAAATAAAATTACTCTTTTAAAACATATTTTTGATGTTTTATTAATATTTACCAACTCTATTCCTGTCTTTCTGCCATCTGATGTGTCAAGATTGCTCTGCTTACCTCTGATGGCAGATATTCTTTTCTCCAGTACCCTACTGGGTTGGGTTACCAGCAAAGATAAGCTTTCGTGATACACATTGAAGATTCAGAATGGTAAATTTCATCAGTCTTTGAAACCAAATATATGCAAAATGCCACGATAGGCAGGGGAACGAAGACTTATTTCTTGTTCAGGTAAGAGATTTCAATTTTTGCTTTTAGAAAACATTGCATGAAGTAACTAGATCAGAGCTATGCTAAACCCACACTTCATTTATCTGATATGTGTGCTGCACAACAGTCCTATTTAGCAGTTTAGATTTGACCTGAGTTAAATATGAAGCTCAAAAAGTATGATAAAACAATAATATGAGATCTAACTTACCACGAAGTCAAAGCATCCACTCTAAATATATAGCCATATTCTCCTCGTTGTTCAGTTCAACACAGCTCGTGGTACTCATCACAGGAACATCCCAGGTGCTGCAGCTGCTGATATTCTTCCCTCAGCTGCAGAAACTTGCAGCTGGAAATGACAGGCTGGGACAAACACATCATGTTCGTGAACACGAAGAGAGCGTTCCTCTCTCTGGAGTTTCTGTGCCATAAAAATTAAATCCAAAGGCATACTGAAAAGAGAGCAGCAAGCCTTAGCATTAGCTTTATTTCTGTAACATTCATATCTATTATTATCTCTCACAATGCACGATGAACGTTTATTCAAGGATCTTAACACATGGGCTAAGAAGCCTGGCAGCAGCCGTACAACAGCCAAGAGCTCAGATGTGGTGATGGCAATGCCATTAGTGCCTATTTGAAGTCACATACATAAAAAGGAACCGCATGGAGACACACCATCCCATTTGGAAAGCTGGAAGACACTTGGGTCAGCAAGGCAGGCATGTCCTGAGATGGCCAACATGCAGGAGGTGTCCAGCCCCCAGCAGGTCACCCATGCTCTCTGCTGGGAACTTGTCCCTGAACTCCATCACTATAATGAGCCATTGTCAGTGCAGTTACCCAAAGCCCACTGAAGAAATAACACTTAGACTTGTAATTTCTAAATGAATCAAAGGACACTTGGTGAAGAATTATAGCCCTTTCTTTGGACAAACATACAAATAGGGACTAGCATGAGGTACACAGCTCTCAGAAAATTCTTGAAGTAGATTCATACCAAAAGTGAAAAGTAAATTACAATTGAACACCTCCTAGCGTGGATCATTTCTGAATATGTACTTGTACTTACAATACCCAGAAAAGCTGCCAATTCTTTCCCTTCTGCAGCACCATGAGAGGCAACCAACCCTGAGGCACCAGGCAATCAAAACCAAAAAAAAACCAAACAACAAAAAAGAACAAATCCTTTTCTTTGGAGTGCGAATTGGAAATCTTTAACAGCAAGTGCAAAATGTTTTACTATGTATAGAAGTGGTCTGAAAAAAATGTGTGTAAATAGTTGATCACGTTAATTATAATACCTTGTATACTAGGATGTTCTGTGTTTCCTAGGTTTAGTAGCTGCAACAAAACTTTGTGCCTTGTAGATGGTTCATTTCCATGAGCCATGTGTTTACAAGGTGATTCCTTCCCAGCATCTCTCATTAACCTACTGCTCCAGGTCCCAGACTGTAAAAGGCTCTGCAAATAAAACTCAACAGACCTTTTGTAATTAATAACTTTGTGCGAGAGGATAAATGGGGTGGCTTTCAGCTGTCAAACTGGACCTTCCATGCCACCATTTTTTTTTTTTTCGTCTGCATTTTAAGGATATTTCAGAGACGTGTAAATCAAGAGTAGGGTGGATGTATGCACTGACTGCCTGCATTAACATATCTCTGCTATGCAAAAGGAATAGGAGTGGGAGCAGCTTTGCCTGCTTAAATTTAGCATTTATTCAATGCTAAATTAGCACTGAATAAAAAAACCTATGCAAATAGCCTCCACTTTGCTCCAGCCAGGGCACATGAACAAAGTTGGGGCTAAAGCCCACCAGGCTCCTTATATGCCATCTTTATTTGTCTGCTTTGCCACACTGCCCAAGAACCTTTTGCAATGGCCTTTGATGAAAAGCAAAGAAATCTACTTGTCGGCAAGCAGGATTTCCTTCTCCAGTGCACCAGCCTTGAAGATCTGAGCACAGGGACTGTGAACACAAATCTGTTTTATGTAAGAAGAAAACTGCAGTAGTGGCGTTTTCACTTTTAATGCATCATCGCCAAAATGAGGAAATAAGTCAAGTTGCTAATATCCTTTTAAATTACATATGCTTATGTGTCATATAATGTTTCAGCACTAAAAAATATTTTCTTTTCCATTTTTGGGGAAGGCAGACAGTTTTGCTTGTAATTCAGACAAGTTTACGGTTTCTTCTCTAACACTTGAAGTAGGAAACTGCAGCTGAGAGGAAGGGGAAGAAGTGTTCTTCATATTCTGTGATGAGACGTTTCTGAATTAATCAATCTCCATTGCAGTTTTTGGGGACTGGTTTGTTGCTTTCTTGCTTACAATTAGCTGAAGGTCTGCCAATTAATCCTCTGAGTCCTAATCTATCAGTCTCCCCAAAGGAGACTAATCAAATACCTGGGAACAGAAATTCCGCATTCTCCCAGGCACTAAAACCCAGGAGCCAGCAGAGACGGTTGTTTGGCAGTACACCTTTCCCACCTGCCCTTTCCCAAGAGCCTTCTCCAGACTTCCCCTTCCCTCTCCCAGGCCTGCAGGGACTCATTAGCTCATGACCTTTTGTTGGCATCCCCAGATGCTGATCTGTGGCTAGAGTTAACCTTTTCTCTACTTAATTGTCCCTGCCCTTTCCCAAGAGCCTTCTCCAGACTTCCCCTTCCCTCTCCCAGGCCTGCAGGGACTCATTAGCTCATGACCTTTTGTTGGCATCCCCAGATGCTGATCTGTGGCTAAAGAGTTAACCTTTTCTCTACCTAATTGTCCAGGTGATTATCATAAGTTAAGTTAAACACGAGTAATTTCTTCACAGGTTGGGCTAAACTTGAAGTTTATTGTTTTCTTTGCCAGCCCTGCAGAAGTACTTGCATATTTGAAAGCAAGTCCATTTTTTTTCCAAGCTCTATTAGCTGGTTGAGTAAAAGATATTAGCTGTCTCTTCAAATCTGGCCTTGTTGCTTTCTTTTCTCTGACAATTCAGGCTACATCCACTAGTCTGAGTGTCAGCTTTCACCCACTGTTTCTTCTGTCTTGCCTTAAGGTGACTTACTGCTTGCTGGCGGCTATTCTAAGACCTTCAGAAGTTTCTCCATTGGTTAATAAAACCTGGACTGAAAGTGGACCTTCTGAATATGGCCATTGAAGCCCGCACATAGATTAAAATTTAATTATAATGTATGGTTATAAGCAGATTATGATAGTAGCATTCAAGCTTGCTCTGTTGACATGTTAGTGTCACTTTCTAGTTAGTAGTGACTATTCAAAAGTCAAACTGGACAATTCATTGGGACAGTACATGCTGTTAAAGTATTTGCTTCTTCACTGAATAAGCACCATCTTAATTAAATCAAATCACTAAGGACCCACCTTAGCAACTTTCTTAATTAAATAATTATGGCAATCTCCTTTCAGTGACAGGAACCAAGGGGTTGCAAGACTAATGGGTTGTTAGACCTGAAAGACTCAACCACCCACCCCACTGCCAGAAAAAAAAAAAAAAGAAAAACCTCCCCAGGAATTTAGGCTTTTTCCTGCAAAAAAAGGAAAACACCAGGAAACAAGAGTTTTTACATAAGTCAACAGGTGATTAACCATTGGTACAAATGACCAACTGAACAGGAAGAGGTAATGTCTCTCTGGAAACCCTACCATAATCAAACACAAGATGCTTCACTAAACGCAGGAGTGCTGGACTGAAACAGGTAAGATCATATGATCCTGTGGTTCTTTCTAGCTGTAAATGCAATTAATTTTATTATATAAGATCTATCTGAGGCGTTATCATAGAAAAATATGCCATTGTCAAATTAGCCAGGTTCAGCACTGGAATTTAATATTCTCATCCTCAGGATAAGTGTTATTCTCAACATGTGGGAGTACTCCAGAAATTCCTAAATTAGTGCCTGAGTGACAAAAATTATGAACACTTATATATAGGATTTTTCATCAGGAAATATCAAATTGTATTCATGAAGGAAATGTTAATTGTTAATTCCATCTTATAGATGGGGAAAAAAGAGGTCCAGGCAAGTGTAGCGACTTTTTAATGGCTACCCCCACCCCACCAGAGCTACTGACAGATCCACTCCCTGTCCACTGCTCATTTTAGTTTCAGAAGATCATTATTTACGTTCACAAAACAATAAGAACAGTCATTGCCCAGTGATGGCAAAAGACACCAGAGAATCACAGTGAAATGAAGATGTGTGAAGATGAACAGCAAGTGGGTGCTAAGGAAAGGTCAGTACAGGCTTTCTCATGATATTTTGCCAAGAAAGAAAATCAGCTGTCTACTCCTCCAGTCCTTAAATCTGGTCTTACTTGTTCCTAATTCAAACTCCTTCCAGGATATTTGATTGAAACACAGTGGTCACACTGCTACATTGCCTGAAGCACATCCACTTTCCAGTTCCCATTCTTCAGATTCCTTCATTGCAAATGAAATTCATTAACAATGGACAGCATAATCATTTTACTCCAAGGCAACAGCTGGCACCTTGCACACTTCTCAGATCAGCAGCTCTCTGTTATAGGGGTTCCCAGCTCTGCTCGTGTACTGTCACCCGGGGGGAAATGTCCATGTATCCAAACATTCCCAGTTTGGGAACCCCAATTATAATCTATTTCTCTTCTGGGATGTGAGACAATGTAAGAAAAAAGACTTCTGTTGGTCTTGCACCCAATATTATCTCAAAACCTAAAGCTGGACAGTCAACTGAAGTTAAAACCTAGAACTTTTTCTTCTGAAGAAGCCAGTAACTCCCTGCCTTTGCTCATATCCTGCTTCATGCTGCTGTAACTGAGATTATTTCACAAGCACAAGTGATAAGAGTTTCAAAAGCAGGGAAGAGTAGACTAAAACAAAGCAGAATGGGGCCTCCAGCCGGGAAGCTGTGCATGTGAAAGATAGGGAAAGTTTGAGATACATGCAATAAAATAGCTATTTATCCACAATAAATACACTTTAAAAACATCAATTAGAGCTTGTCATTACAGGGTTCCTGCATTAGACGCATTTCAGGCAATTAATAACTATTAAAAACCTGCTTATTGAGTTAAGTTACTTTTCATTAAAATGTTCTCACCTATTGGGCATTTAATTAGCACACAATACATTATCCATTAAAACAGCAATTACTTTCTTTAGTCAAGTGCATTAGAAGCAGTTATTTATGGACTCTTGATTATAATAGATCCAAGAAACTCACAAAACTACAGTCTGTGCACACGTG